>NW_027117265.1:0-17991 GCF_024137725.1 Prorops nasuta
TACGTGTATATAATTCTGCCAGCATAGATTACTCTCAATTTAGCTAGGGAGTCATAAAGAGCGGGAGTACTGATATTAACTAGAATGTTACGTACTATTTCCTATTCAGTGAGAAGGATGGCAACCAGTAGTGTTGATCAAAATCTTAAACTTCATTGGGTCCGGCCACCTGGTCCCAAAAAAGTGTACAAAATTATTAATGGTATTCGAAGAGATAAAGATGGGGACAAGCCGGTGAAGCTACGATTTCAAGAAATTCCAGAGGATCGTTACGAAGATGCTCTTAATCATATGCTTAAATATTTTTTAAAAGATGAACCAATGTGTAAATCTTTAGGTAAGTCATTCGTCTTTATTTAAATTTAATGTTATTTTTGTTAAACTATTATAGCAATAAATATTAATCCTTTGACAGCATTAAACTTGCATTGACACTTCAGCAAAATTGCTGAAAATTTTCTGCAATTTTTAATTATTTAAATAAGCCATATATTGAAAGTTTTTACACAAGTTTAGAGCTGTAGAAATGATCAAAGAGTATGAATGCAAAATACATCGGAGATATTTTCAATTAAACGTCTCTGGAACAATAATTTGGAAAAACGGAAATAATGAAAAAAAATAACAAATATTGTACTATGCTCGGTGTAGAGAATCCAATTCGAAAAGATGTAGTTTTAAGGAAAATTTATTATTGCACATTTGAATGTTTTAAAAATTAATAAATTTTCCTATGTTCTTTGTTTTCGTGATGTTCTCCAACATAGCAGTAATTTTAGTAAAGATATGGTGGCTCGAGAGCTTCCTTTCTCGGATTAGAGTACGTCAAGAATAGCCTCGAAGTTCACGGTGGCAAAAATATTTCTTGCTGCCTAGAGCCTTTTAGCGTTTCAAAATTTTCTCTGATTTATCGTTCATTCATTTTTCTTTCATAATCGCTAAACAGTTTTCAGCACGTGTAGAAATATTATCTGCGATGATGACCGACATATTTGGTTTATCACTGTTACTCTATATACTTATCAGAACAGTTTATTAATGTACTATTGAAGTGTATTTTATCATTCTCCAGCCATAGCTGTTGCTTACACGTACAAAGATTTAATCCTCTAGAATAAAATTTACAATTGTTAATTTAAATTAAAAATACATATAAAAAAGTTTTTCTACTTTATTAACATTATTAATTCATTTAATTTATTAAACCATTTCTCTTATTTTTATTAAACTGCTTTTCATTATCCTACAACGAGAAGCATCTTTCTCAATCAGCTTTTCGTAAAAAAGCATAAATAAAGTTTTATTGTTCGCAAACAGATGATATTGTAAATTTGGAGAAACTTTAAAAAATTGTAATTTTATGTTTAATGCGAAACACTTATGATAGTCGAGATAAATATTATTGTGAAAAGTTGCATGGATCAGGTGTTGCAAAAAAATTCTACACAATCGACTATCCAGCAACGGTGAAACATTGATTATTCCTTAATTAATAAGAGGCTAATGATTTTATATTATTAATAATCAAAGACTATACGTTTTATTAAATCGCATATCGTATACATTTTTTATTTGGGCATGGCACGTGTTCATAAAATGATTTTATTTTGTTTATATGCTTTTACAGGTTTGTTAAATAATGAACAAGCTAAGAAAGATTTTTCCTTACTGTGGAAAATTGCTTTCCAACAAGGAATCGGTATTGCAGCATTCGTGGATGATTCAACCACTCAAAAACCAGAAATTGCTGGTATGAATGCTCTATTCGTCATGACCAAAGAAGATGACAATACCATTAACAAAGTACAGGTGAATTTCAATTTCATGAAAAATAAAATTATAGCTGAGAAAGAAATTCGCGTAATAGCAATAGTTATGACCCTCTGAATAACTCGTTAATACAAATATTAATTTTATTATTATAATCCATGAAAAAAATCTTTATATTATTATCACCACATGAAATCTAGGATCCTCACTGGCATAATTTAAATTTTAAATGGTTTATTAAACGATTGAAAAATGTCCTTAAAGGATTTGACTCACGTTACGAAGCTATCAATAAGTGAGTTCTCCTCGAAACTAATTAAACAAAACGAACTGCCAAATGCCTGGATCAACAACTATTTAATCCGAAAGCTATTTCAAGAATTTTAAATTAATTGCAAATCAAACCATGTCAGCGTTGATTCTTTTTCAATCTTTTCTACAGTTTAAGTTTCGCGATATTGAAAGCATCAGTGGAAATCCAAGTTGATCAATGTGCTTTTAATTAAAAGGATAAAACTTAAGATTCCAGGCTTTTCTTATCCCATTGAGTCTATTTTCTCCAGATTTAAATGCAAAAGCTTACGATGGAGTTAACAACGTTATCGCTATCATTATTATTCAGTGTTAAAATAGATAATTATAAATCTGATTATTTGGCAATTTCAGTGGTCGTCAGAAGCTGAAATCGTTTTGAAAATGAACACAATGCTGGCGAAAGAAGCTAATTTATACGAAAAATTTGGCTGTGACAAATATTTGTCTGCTCTTGGACTCAGCGTGTTGCCAGCTTTTCGTGGACAAGCATTGGGAGAGAAGCTTCTCGCTATCAGGTATTTTTTATTGTTGAATGGAAATTTTTTATCAATTCATTGTCCAATTATTGTATCATTTCGCAGAGACAACGTTGGAAAGGAATACAATATTTCTCATACTGCGACTATGTTTACGTCTATAATTTCGCAAAAATCAGCAAGTCATGCAGGATTCAAGGTGGAAGTTGAAAAAAACTACAGTGATCTCGTTGATAAAGAAGGAAAACTTCTTTTCCCTGGTATCACGGATACAAAGACACTTCAGATAATGGTTAAAAAAATTAATTAGCTGGTTCTGATGATAAAAAAGATTGAACGATAAAATCATTTATTATTATTTAAGTAAAACGTTTTGTTACATTTGGCACGTTACCATTTTTTTAGAATGTAATATAAAATTATGTATTATTGTTTATACTTTCACTTTAATCATGTTAGTATTATATTACATTATTCTTATGTATAATATACTAAAAATTCTACATTTTATAAACTAGTTATTTTTAATATTTACTTTGTTATTTCTTCAACGATAGTGCACCATGCTTTGACTGGTAAATGAATCATTAGTGTGATAGTTTTAGAATGAAATAACGAGTAGAAAGCTGAAAAAAAAAGAAAATTTCTCGACTTAATCTGTGTAATACTGTGCAATATCTTCCAGATAATCAATAATTAATTTTGAATTATTAATGAAGTTTCTATGTGTAACGTGACCCATATCATAACGAGGCAGTAAATTTGCATCGCTGCTGTCTTACTGCAATGGAATTATTATTCGGTGGAGGAGAGAAATCATCAAGTTTCTTGTAAAACAAAGGAAAATGAGGCCAGATTTATTCAAGCTCTCCACGTATAATTGGCGTTTCGACGCCAATGCCTTCAATTTTCATCATTAAAATAACGGCATAGAGATGAGGCATGAAATACCGAATCTAATGAATCGTAAAGTTGTCGATCCATAACAGGACCGTGTATTTTTATTTATAATCTCAGATCGAGGCTGAAATTTCACCTAACATCAGAATACAATTTTGTTAAAGATTACACATTCTACAAAATATTATTCATAATTAATAGTTTATACTATTAAACTTTACTAATGAACTAACGAGCATTTAATTTATCATGGATAGCTGACCGTATATCTCAAGACTTTAATAAAATTATTTTAGCACAGCGTGTAACCGTTAAGTTGGCAGCAAGAAAAATTTCGGTACAAGTATACTTCCGGTTTGATAATCACCAGACACCATCGGAATGCGAATGCAGCATTTATCTCTATCTAGGACAGAATTTTAAAGACGCCTTAACCGATTGCACCTTGATTCCATTGCTAGTCTAATCCGAAGTCTATAATTTAAACTGAAGCCTTATTAGTCAATCACAGTACACCATCAAAGCGTGCTAATGTTCAATAATACTTGATAACCTGTAATAACTAAACGCGCAGTCTTGCATCGATCCAGGCAATTTTTTCTGTCATTTTGTTACCTTAAGGTGAAATTACACGAATGCTTAAAATTATACTCGCTGCATGGAAACCCTATATTCACTTCTATTACGAAGCTTGTAATCCAATAATCAATTATTAAATAACTCGAGGATGAATGAATTAATAAAAAAAGAAACACTATAATTAGCATGCCAAAGGGTTAAATTTCACTGTTCAAATGATTTAATTAAATGAACTAGCATTAATTAATATCCAATAATTAGTCGTAATTTCGTTAAGCGGATACGCGTGTGGTAACTAAAATAGGTCTCACACGAAAGATGAAAAAGCGGAGGATGAAAAAAGCTGATAAATCCTAAAGAACAAGGAAAACTATTGATAGAATGAAAAATGATATTGGCCAACGGTAGATGAGTAATCGAGTGTTTGTATTATCTACGAATCTTTGCTATCTATTATTCCAAGCTCTTCTATTAATACAGCCAGACGAGAATAGTTGAGAATAGGGTTTTTTTCAGACGCGTTTATTACTCGTTTTATGAATCGCTTTTGTGATACGTTCGTGCGTGGAAAAACGGTGGCTCTTATGGATGTTTAGGGAAGAATAGTTCGATATTGGAGAATAGGAAATGAAAAATGAGCGAGGTTACTGTGGATAAAAAGGAATGATTGTTGTAATTGAACTTGGTAGAATATAGATAAATCTTGTGAAAACAAAGAAGGAAATTGAGGAAGAAGGGAGAAAAAGAGTATGACGAAAGAAGAAAGTAAAACTTGAAGGGAGATAGAGAGGAGAGAGAAAGAGTTTGGTTAAAATAAAGAGAGAATAAAACAAAGAAGAGGAGTAAGATAAATAGAGAGAGAGAGAGAGAGAGAGAAAAATGAGAAAATGAGGAGACGAGAGAAGTGACTTGGTTGGTGAGGAGTCCGAGGAGGCCGAGAAGAGAATGCGCATGCACGCATGCACGTATTAGTGAATCCTGAATGAAGATTTGCTGTAGGTGTGTAGAGGGTGTACGTGATTGTATTGGTACACAGCGACGCCGCACCGGCGGCTGCCTTACGAGCTACGACGAGTTTACTTGTTAGAGCGGATGGAGCCTCATGGAGCTCGACTTCTCGCATTCGGGGTTTCGAGTCTCGGTCTCGAGTTCGACAGAGTTCGACTCGCCGTTTTCAGTCGCGTTTCGCGCGTCGAACGAGCAAGTATGTTCGCGTTCGTCTCTCCTCTCCATTCAACAAATAATAACTGTCTCTCTCTCTCTCTCATTTTTTTTTATTTCTTCACCTTTCTCTCTCTCTCTCTCTCTCTTTCTCTGTTCTCCTTTCCCCTATTCTCTTGCTTCACTCAATAAACATATTTTTGTCAACAACGCGAGGCAACGTGAGGAAAATTCGTGTTTGCACCGAATGCAAAAAAATGTTCATCTCATTTTCAATGCTGCATAAATATCGTTTCTAGAAACAAGCTCTTGGAGAATTTTTAGGGAGGAAATATTAAACCGGTCGACGACTGAATTGAAAAAAGAATTTTTTCGTAAATTTGTCGAAAGAAGTTTTCTCGTCTCGAGTGATTTTTCTTTTTCTGCTGTCATTAATAATTTTGAGAGAGAGGAATAATATGCAACTGTAGAGAATAAAGATTTAAATTTTTAGCGGGAATATTTTTTATTTCATTTAATGCCAAGAACAACGATATAAAAAATGGCAGGGGGAGAAATCAGAAATTGCTCACGGAATTTTATTTTAATTTGATAGTGAGGAAGGAAAATTCGTGTAACGTACATTGTTATATAGGAGAAAAAAAAAGAAAATGGGCAGAAAGAAAATTTTTGGAAGGAAGCAAATACAGCGAGGAAATTTTTGTTTTATTCGTGACGTAGTGGCCTGGTTCTATTGTTACGGGATCGTTATGATAAAAATTTGATGAGAGTGCGAGAGAGAGACTTTGTAAAAAATTGAATTTTTTGGTGGAAATTAATTTCCATGATGCAACGAGGAATATTTACATAATACACGTGCGTTTTTCGATTATGATACGTAGGGACGAGGGGTGGAGGGCCGAAGGGCAGTTTAGGCGGGCAAGATTAAACGAAAGCAATTAGAGAAACGCAGAAAAACTTTGATATAGAAAATTTCATCGCTTTGTCCCGCTATGGAATATCTAATTTCAACGTTGTCACTGGTTGTTTTTTAATTACAGGAAGAAAAATAATCCGTCACGCGATACCGTTGACACTTGTCAAAGGAGAGACTACGGAATCTACTATTTCGAGAATAAGCTAAGTGCCATTTCCTGCCTTAACGTTAGATTCTAAAATTCCGTAGATTTCAAGAGACCAGCGAAGCTTTTAACCGATTGGAAGCACCTTGAACAAAAATCGCTGCGAAGGAAAGCTACTCGTTTGAAATTCCACAAAATTCGTGCACTTGAAAATAACGCGCTCTTTCGAAAGCTCGCTCGCGAAGAAAGAGAAACTGACGGAGCGCGAAAATTCAATTGTTGCGTTTCTTACGGATCTACAATTTTCTGTAATTAAAATTCTTTAGTTCGGAGCATTGTTTGAGATGCCTGGAATTTTTTTATAAAAATTAAGAAGCTTCAAGATTGTTAATAATTTTACGCGAGTGTTCCGTTCAGTGTAGTGCAGTACCGAAGGATATTATTTATTGTGCTATTTTTAATTCAAGGTTATATATATATATATTGTGATTCTTTGTGAAATTAGTCGAGCAGAATTTCTATAAAATACAGCATGGTGTAGTAGCACTTGGGTGAATTCCGTACGAAAGCAAACGTGAATGCATCGGTGAAATTTTCATTTTAACTCGATCCTCCATTGTCATGGGAAGCAAATTAATTTTTGTGTCGTTTTTGAGAAGCTCCAATTAATTGGACACCCTTATGATATCACATTTTTCTCAAATTTCAAACATTTTAACTTTGGTCGTGTAGCTGTGTCTACTAACGATCTTAATTACGTTTAAAAATATTAATTTTAGTTTTGTACGATGTTGTTATTTTACATTTTTTACTTGCATAATTGTTATTGAATATTACGCGAAGAAATATTTGAAGTATTTTGTTGGTCTAATATTCTACTAAAGAGTTATATTTTTTTTAATATAGTGGAGATTAAAATGATATTGTCAATCTCTTAATTATATATTGTTTAATTACCTTTACATTTCGTTTGTAAAGATTATATATTTCTAAACGAACGAGGATTAAAAGTCTCTTGTATTACTCGTTCCATAAACGAAATTAGAAAATGCAACAAGTATGCGAGAAAAGTGTCATTTTCAGAGTTTCATTAAACTACCATAGATTTTGCGTTTCTCAAATGGCTATATTAGGAAAGTGTAAGTACATGTTGAAACTACCTGTGAAATTATTCTTAAGCGGTGCGTAATAATTAAAGGTTAATTTCTGCAATAGCTCAGAGACCGAATGAGGTAATCCAAAAATTATTTTTTCGCCTAAAAAATTAATACGATTAAAAAAAACAACTAATAATTCTAATTATCGTCTCACAAATCCACACTGCAGTTATAGTGGAATCTTGTGAGAGTGTTGATGTCAAATAATAAAAGCACTGCTTAAAAAATTTATTGCTTTGAAGATTTCACATAAGCGATATCCCATAAAAATGTTTCAATCTTTTAGGAGATAGCTGGATGCGATGTTACTTTTATGAAAATGCGATAAAGCTGCATCAATCGGTGAATGAGAGGTTTTAACTTTTACCACGAAAGGAAGGACTTGCTAACTCTGGAAGAATATTCAGTGGTAAATGGCCTGAAAAGCATTTGTGCTTTGGTCAATAAATTCGAGAAAATTCGGTACATACTTGTGTATATGGAACAAACACAAAACTATTTTACCTAAAACACTGCTATTTACGAGTTGCATACGTAGACAAATAAATTTTTGGATTACCCTGCAACAAAACGAAATAAATTTAAATCGAATAATTGAAGCATCTACATAGTGGTTCCAACATTAACTTGGTATTATATTATTTAATTAATTAAAGTAGCCTTTCTGGAGTATAATTTATATTTATAAATAAATAATTTTTCTATAAGAAATAATACATCTTAAATACATTTTTTAATTAATATTAATAGTGATAAATTTTTGGTAATGCCGAAATCAAGCTTTAAGAAACGAGTAGCATATGGGACTAAGATAAAAAAAGTTAACTATAATATATTATAATATATCTTTTTCTAGCTCCATTTGATATAAATCAATGAAAACTTTGGCAAAACTTTTCTTGGCTACTTGCCTTGGACATAATTAAAACTTTCCTTGAGATATGTGTATCGAATAATTTTCATCAGCATGATTCGTAGTATGATAATATTATTGCTCGTAAAAATTATCATGTAAAAGCCAGACTGCACTGTATTGGACTTACGTTTAAACTTCCGACTCGATTAAACGTTAATGGATATTAATTATTATAAGGCTTTTTAAATTCGTAATTTTTCAATCTCTCTAATGCGCATTAGTGTTTCAAGATAATTATCGATGCTTTCGAACTTCGTTAAATTCTTACTAGCTATAAATTGAAATTCGTATAATAAGAATTTAAAAGAGATCTTCAAACTATTATGAAGATTTTCTCTGTGTATATAACTCACGGTAAATCTTACTAAGAATAATAACTTCTATAATTAGTGAGGATCTTCAAGATTTTCAATTAAAATTAGATAGTTGTGTACGTGTATCTAGGAAAAATGTTCTTCTTTGTAGGGATAATTTAATTTGCTATTTTCTTAGTCTTTTCGAAATTTTTTACAATTGCTGGATGTATTAAATATATTTGTATGTACTTGTATTAATATATTTTTCCTAATTCTCATTTGAGAGTTACTCGCTTTAATTTAAAGGACCCTTATAGGAAGAAACGATCTTTAGCGATATTAAACAGTTTGAGCTTTCTTGGGGAGTTTTTGCAATCGAGACTGAATATAAGAAGGGGAGAAAAGTACGCTGGGATGGCGTAAAACGCGGCTAAGTTTTACGGTACGAGTTAAATGAGGTTGAAACGTGCGAATAACGAGTTGAACAAAAATTCGAATTTTCCGAGTATTGCCTCGATGAACTGACGAGATAGTAAAAAAAAAAAGAACACTGCGATTGATAAAGTTTAGCCTCTAATAAGCTTCTTTTATTTTAAAGATTTTTTTTCTCATTAAATAATATTACATTAAACCTAGAATTAATGGATTTTTAATAATTCATGAATTCTATAACGTTTATTTTTTGTAATAAAAAGGCACGTAAAATTTTAGAAATAGCTTGAAAAGTTGCTACTTTTTCAGTTTCATTCGTAACGTCAGAGAATTTCAATGGTGAGACATTGATGAAAAAAGTCGAATAATTAAACTTCGAACCAATTTAACCAACGTGAGAATTACACAGAAGGTTTTAGAGCATTTCACTGGGCTGAAGGAGAATATTTGCATTATATTTGGAATACTTTTACCAGTTCTAGTAGATAATTGATATTTGTCAATAATTGGAAAATTAAGAGGAGAACTGTGATTAGAAAATTAATATTTTTTCATTAGCAACGATGTACGATTGACACGTGTTGTTGAGGAAGCAAAAGCTTGTTCCGGAGATTTAGTGACTACTTTGTAGCGAAAGTATCCGATGGGACCTTCTGTTTTTCTGTGTTTCTGCATAACCAAATGCCCTGCAGCTTAACCTTTACTTTGCTCAGCTACCACAGGATTCCACCGTACAGCTTTTGACTTTCATTTATAGCCCCTGATATTCAACTCTGAAGCCTTCGAGGCTTCGCTCGAACAAGCATGAGAATGAATTTATAATAATAATTCTACTAATTAGTGCAGATTATAAAAACATTATATAGAGCATTGTTTCTGTAAATTTAAAACACTCTTCTTTGTTTCATTCAATTGTTTATTAATTTATAGTTTAACTCAAGTAAAAGCTTTAAGAAGTAATTTTAATTTTTTAGTGTAGTTTGTTTCCAACATATTTTTTTTCCAATTTAATGGTGTTTTATTATAAAATGCATATTAGATTTGAAAATTGTTGTATTTTGAAGCCTGGCGAGATTAGTAAAGAAGAGTAGCGACACTTCTGCAATTTATTATACTCTTTTCCCTCTATCCTTTCGATTACTGTGACTTTTTTTAATGGTGAAATGATTTTTTAGAAAAAAGAGTACGAAAAATGGCGAATATGGTTGACAGCGAGAGGATTACAAGAAGATTAAGTGGGTCTCACTTGTACGAATCATGTTGGGCCATCAGGAAGCTTCTTAGAAAAATTGACAGGAATAATAAATGTGTGGATTACTAAAAGAAAAAGCAACGATCATTCAATTGGCTCTAATAAACAACTGTGAGACAAGGCTTATGCTTGAAAAAATGGCCAATTTCTTAAAAATGGATTTATAACAATAGTGGTGCTCCATTGATGAAATTTTTGCATCGAGAGAAACATTTGTAACAGGAGAACCAAGCATTGAATTGCAGCATAATGTGTGTGACAAATTTCGTAGTCTTAGCTATTATTTGAGCTACAAAGTGGGACCAATGAGATACGAGTGAGAGTGGAGAATCAAACGTGTGAATTTGTGTGGAAGCAATAATGCTTTATGCATCGTCACAAAGAGCTCTTTATTAACATAAGTGCATTAAACTCTTTCTAAAAATTTGAGATAAATTAATACTCGTGTTCCAAAACTTCTGTCTTGTTTCACCTGAAATTATTTCGTTATTGAGAAAACCAAATCGTCGAGAATCAAAGGAAAACTGTAATTTGCCAAATGGAGTCGAGGATAGGATTCAGCAAATTTTTCACAAAGAAAGATTAATTGCCCTAACAAAATTTGAAGCCTTAATTGTCTTTGGGTTTGTTATATTCGACAGTCTGATTGAAAGCAAAAATTAAAGTGTGTCGAGTGGTGGTTGAAAGGGAAAAATTGGAGTATTTATGATTAGGAATTTTGTGAGATTGCTGAGAGTCGATTAAGAAGTAGAAATGACCAATCGTAGCCAGACCGAGTTGATCGACCAGTCCTGCATGGATGCCTGTACCCACAGCACGTTCTCTCAGGAATATTTCGAAGGTACCGGCTTGACCAACATTACCGAGGACCTCAACAGCACAGAAAAAATTGACTCTTTCTACTTCTACGAGGTAAGACACCCTTTTCTACTTTTCACTAGACTTTTATTCTTACCTCACGACTTTCCTTGCTCTCTATCTCTCTCTCTCTCTCTCTCTCTAACATTTAAAGAAATGAATCAATAATTCCTATTTCTCCTTCTAAAATATATCACTAATTTTTGCAATTCCAATTGCGATAAATGAATCGTTGTCTGTGACTAATTACTATTTTTTTCTCTATGCTGCTAAAAGAACTCGAACGTTTGAAATAGCACACGTACATCGTACACATTTTTCTCTCGTTATTATTAAATTCAATAGCAATCAAGCACCGGTGACAGTGGCCATCTGAGTTGAAATTTAATTTAAGCGTGCAATGCTGACTAATATTTCATTTGTGCATCACAATTAAACGAATAAAAATGAATCTTGATAGGTTTTTGATTTTATTCGGGGAAGAATGAGGGAGGTTTTATGGACAAGTGAAGAAAGAAGGACGAAGGAAAATGCAGTGCGAGAAAGGGTGAAAATTGAGTGAGTGAGAAAAGGAGGATTCATTAGATTCACGAAGATAAAACTCTGTGAATGCTTTGGTGTTACTCAAAGGGCTTTAAGCGTATCAAAAGAAATATAACGGTGGAATTAATAGAAGGGTAAAGGTGCGCGAGGAAGGCAAATTATGCGAGTTAGTCAATCGCTTAGAAAGCCAGTTCTACGTGCAAACTTTCCAAAGTAGAAACATCTGCGCAGTAGTCAGCCACCTCGACAGCTTTGATTAAATTTCACTGTAAGCTCTCGGAAAATTCAGCGTTGAGATTCATACCGTGATAAATAAGGCATTGTGCGCTCTAAACATTCAATGACTCGATGCGATTCAAGGAGCGCCATCTTATTCTTCAAAATATAGGATGAAAAATAAAATTATGCATTAACAGTGAATTTGAAATAATTTATTATACAATTTTGACGAAAGATTGTTATAATTTGTAATTCCATACGAATCTCACTCTTTCAAACTGGCACTAGGGCCTTTGGCCACTCGACTCTCTGGTTGTAAGTATATATATATATATATATATATATATAACAGGTTAATTTTCGAGTCAATTTATCGAGGAAGGTTTCTAGGAGTCTACAGGTGGTAGTTTGCGCATGAATTCATAATCCGATAAAGTCGATCGAGCTAATAGTTTTCGGTGGATGCAGTGTTTAATGCAGGAACAAAGGAAGATTCCGAGAGCGATTTGGCAAATTATGCACTTTGCTCGATTAACATTCGTTCGTTAATTTATAGCTGGTTTAAAAGAACTTGGAGGTCATTTTTAATTTAGCGCAGTGGTAAGCTTATGAAACGATCCAAAACGTTGGCTTCTGCCAAACTTTTTTTTTTCTTTCCTTATTCATCGTTTTATCCCTTTTCTTCCATTTCTTCCCATAGCTGTTTTCGTAACTGTCTGAGAACCGCGCGTGCAAGCGAGGAGATGGTCGAGCGTTAATTTTAAGCTTATTTTCATTAGGACAGCAGTCAGCACGCGTGTGAGAATTTTACGCAGGTCGGTTCATCAGGAGACTGGTGAAAATTAGTCGAGAAACGAGTCTACGGGCTGACAAGCTGAAACCAGCCAATCGGACAAAATTAAGCTGGCGAGGGACGAGAGGCGAATTTTTACATCGTAAAATACTCCAAGTGGCTAATTGTTACATAAAAATAATTTGTATTTTTAAAGAGAAAAACCAAAAACGAACTAGACCTCTTCTATTTTCAGATAAATTTAATTATAACGTGTAGAGTAATAAATTTACAAAGTTTTAGCATATGAGACTGTTTATCAGTGATGGATAGAATGCGTGTATAGTGTACAGTATCAAGATAATTTCATCATTTTGATAAAGCACTTTTTACAAGCGAAACATAACTTAATGGGTAAAGCTTTAATTAGGGATAATGTAGGAGGAATTCATCGATAAATTAAGTTATAAGACTAAAGGAGTAAATTTACATAGTTTCAGTGTAAATTGTTTATCAAAGCTGCAAATTTACACGTAGGTAACATCAGCATACGTTGATGATAAAGACGATTTCGTTTAACACAGTTAGGAGCTTTCGCCTCCAGGCAAACTTTATTAATTAAAATAACTTTTGGGACATATTGTTGATCGTTTGCTAATCATATTGTTCATGCACAACAATATTATTCCGGAGAAACATCGACTTAAGTTCAAACCATCGCATCGCATGTAATAAAACAATTCACTCGCGTTTAGCTCGCTTTAAGTTTCATAATAGCTAAAGAGCTTAACCCATTTTTCAATATTTACCACCTATTTGTGGTTTAGCATATATAGCTTTGATATTTATACAATAATAATACAAGGTATTTTATTTATAGAATTATATAATTACAATGGACTTTTGAACGTTGATACATTTTTAACATTAATAATTTAATTAAATTTCATCCAGTAAGCTTACGATATTTTATATAGGAAAATTTGTAAGTTATAGAGTAACTAAAGTGATTTGGCATGTTCATGGCTTTTCCTTTGGCATTGGCACATCATTTCACGAATCCAAATGATCTCGCTTGGGTGAAATAGTCAAATTCCATTAGATATTTAGTCTGACAGGCCAGAAATTATAGAGTACAAGTGGTCAATGTGGCAACGTGTGAATTTACAGTAATCTCTCGTGTCTCTTCTTGCACAGACACATTATTTTGCAGAATGCTTTTGCTAAATGAGAAAATAACGTGTTACATTAATGGCTTCGTAAACGGTTGCAATAACTCATATTGTAAATCTCGCGATGCGTAATCATTCTGATTTCACCTATACCTTTATATTTATATATATATAATTTTCTATACAGCTATTGTTATAGCTGTATGTATTGTTTAATGTCAAAAGCTTCTGTAAAAGTAAGCTTAACAATCAAAAGCAAGTCATCTCGATTGTTTAATTACATATTTTTTAACTGAACTATTTTTCAATGATAATAAATATTAAATAATTTAATTATTTAAAAATAACTTTTCTTTCCAAACACTTTGCAATCCTAGGTTAGAAAAGATTATTTAACTAGTTTACCAGTATCCAATCGATTTTTCAGAAGAAGTGATAAATTTTGAGTGACATAAATGTAATTTCTTTCAGAGGATGAAAAAAAGTGTATCAGAGACAGCTATAGGAGTTTCATTCTGGTGAATTTTTGTGGGAACCCCCAGAAAGCTGAGTTTATTGGGGATCATGCGATTTCTTCAGATATTGCCAAATGAATATCGCACTCTCCAATACTCTCCATGACTAGATGACGAGGCAGCTTCGATCCCCTCAACTTTCGACTCTTTCCTCCACTTCGTCCAGACCTCTCCACGATATTTACGGGAGACTCGTCTATCAACAGATTACCCATATCTCCTTTCAACAGGAAGAAGAACTCGTCGAAAGCTACGAATCGTCCAAGAAAAAACTACACACGTGTCGTAAAATGGAATGAAAAATCAATTACCTAAATCTCTTTATTTCCGAAGCCATCAAGCACAATTTATTCCATTATTGCAATAAACTACAACGTGGACTGGAAAACATATCAGCCCTCGTACTTTCTGCCCATTAGTCGCGATAAATTCCAGCAATTAAAAAAAAAAAAACAGGAAAAATAAAGGAGAGGGTTCTTCGAGGAGATGAGAAAACTAATGAACTAAGTCGTCGGTCAATCGTTGTGGGTTTTTTTCGTTCGGTATGCGCGATAAATTTCCGGGATTTCCAACTTTCACGCGTGCTGCGCTTGATAAATTTGGCTGGTGGCTTGATAAATCTTGTCGAGACCTTCGCGTCGTGGGTTAATTATACCTCCGAAGCTGTCGCGGTTGCAGTGGCAAATTTTCGTCCCGAAGGAAACATAATTTTTTTCAACTCACTGATTAATCCAGCAAACGTCCCTCGGGATACCAATTGGACTCCGGCGGATCCTGGAGAAGGACGAAAATCAATTCATCGTGAACGATCGACGATCGAAAATGCGTGAACAAAGCTGGGAAATTTTCCCTTTCCGTGGGCGAATCCCATTCGTCTTTTCAATACTTCGGTTAAACAATAAATTTGACTCGCTCTATTATAATGATTAATCATTGGAAAGTTTGCTCTGAAAAGTTACGAATCGTTGGAGGCTTTTGAGAGAATATTTATCGAACCGTGTGGACTTTAATTGATGAATTTTCGCTTTTAGTGACGGATCTTTTAATACTGAACTCGTTTGCTTAATTAGTGATGCGTTTTTCTTTAATCATTGGTATTTAATTTTGAGACTGGTCCACATACCCACTCCCTGTTTATTTTGGAATGAAATTGCAGAAATTTGAGAAATTTTCAAGTATAATTGTAACATAGCCACTGGCACGTTATAAAATTAGCTAAGGTAGACTAAACATTCCACCAGTATTCGCTAATTATTTCTCTTTTTCGCATATACCTCCCCCTTAGAAATTTATCAAGCTCGACGATTACATAGATTGCTCGCAAATTTATCGTTCGAATTCCTTATCTCGCTGCTGCATTACACGCACAGATTAAACGGTGTATAGTGCAACCAACGAAATATTTCGAGCCTCTCGTATCTCGACGCAAATTATTCATTTTTATAAATAAATACTGAAGGGGTGAGAGGGTTTAGGGTTTGAGAAAGGAAGGCAGCTAAAAGAGAACGCAAATCGCGAAGCTGCACGGATATAAATAATAAGACGGATTAATCAATTTGAGTGATCGAGTGGACTTGGGAGCAAATAAAGTATGGAGAGTGGATACAGAGCAAGGAACCGCACAGCCAAATAATCCAATATGGCGAGGATATAAGGTTTTTCTAAAAGATTGAAATAAATATCTTGCAGGGAGAATATACATCGGAGCGATTGAACTATCGCACCACTACTTTTTTCTCTTACTTTTACGAGGTATTTTTGGATATTGGCGAAATCTCGCTAGGGAAGAGAGAATATACTCTGAAAATAACTGCAAACCGCGTGGTGATTTTTATGTGTGTTATGCACGTGGCTGTTTTTCCATTCGATTTTTCTTTTTCTCTTTAATCGATCTGTATACATAGGTATAATAGGATCGATGTATTTTTAATTATACATTGTATCGAAGCTTTGTAACTTCATCCTCGTACAAATGTATAAATTTATTTCTGTTACTTATTATTATTAATTTCTTCTTGGGTGGTCGATAATTGGGTCTAATGTGTCGTCGCTATGCAGCTTTGTCGTGTCGTATATTGCATATTTGCAAGGAAATAGCGGGACGTGTAATTTCAGTGGGATGACATGAGATTTATGTGGCAGAGCTGCTTTTGATTCAAGTAATACGGTTGATCTCCACACCGAGGTAGAACTGTAAATGTAAAGGTATAATGTATGACCTATTTATGAGATGTATTTATGTTCATTGAAACAAACCAAATCTTTCAGTAAAGCTTGTATTTATATTAATGTTATTACAGGAGTACAGTGCAAAATAAGGTAAATAGTTTAAACAAATAACACGAATAAAACTAATAGATGAAAATATTTCAAAATTTTAATAATTAACTTTCATCGAGACAATGAGCTATTATTGTAGTAATAATTAATAATTATTTACAATTATGATTGTGAAGTGTCAAGCTCCCAAAGAACTTTAAACGAATTTAATATATCGAGGGACACTCGAGTATGCTACTTCTTACGCACAACGAAAAAGACTTATTTATCGTGAGAAATTTATCACTCCGTTTCCTGTCAGTGAAATACACCACTCGAGTATTATCTATTCGGACGAATTTATGTCTCATTTTTATACTACGCATGCACAAAAATTTCCTAACGCAGTATGCGGTGAAAAAGTCAAAACAAATGAAAATTGTGAGAGGAAATTGAGCGAGATTTGCAAATCAAATCAACGTGGATCGACAAAAAACTGACGAAAAATCATTACGACGAAATTCAAGTTTTCTGGGAAAATTGATCAATTTTATGATAATCCTACTTTCTTCTCTCCGAATGTTATACATTTGAGCAGTGTTTGTAATATTTCAATTTAACTTTCGCCTCCTTACGATTATACTTGTTAAATTTTCTCGTGCACAGAGTTTTATAAATTAATGAATATCCTGTACATTTTTATATGAAAAAGAAGAGAAAAGAGTTGAGGAAAAGGAGAAGAAACCACTGCGTTGGAAAATTTCGTCCCAGCAGATAGATAAAGATAGGTATAAATAGATTGAAGCAGAGATGGAAATCAGATACTCGTTGGAGATACGAAGGAAAATAAATTGATGACAGGATAAAAAAGGAAATAGGATAATCCTAATTTATTATACAATCTGAATATTTTCTAGTCGATTCTTCATTAACTTCAAATTCAGGGGGAAAAGAACGAGGGTGTTCCTTGTGTCTCTCCCTGAAAAATAAAACTACCTTACGCGTCGAGATAACTATCAAATCTTATACATAGTAAAATTGGTTCTTATTCGTTTGAGAATAAACCAACTAATTTCACTGAGAAATGACTACCACGTAATAACAAGAGAAAAGGGGGAGGCAAAGAGAAAGACAAGTGGAAGCACACGAAAGGAAATATTAGATTAGCATGATAAACGGAAAATACATAAAGGATCCATTAATTCAACGAGTCAAGATTACATTAGTCTCCCAAAAAGATTCTGACGATTAGAAAATGAGCTACGTGGAATAAAATGTAATTTAAATCTGTAGCATAACAGAGTGGAGAAATTTAATAAATAAAAATTATATAAAATC
>NW_027117266.1:0-17792 GCF_024137725.1 Prorops nasuta
ATGAGGGAGAAAGAGAATAAAGAAGAATGAGAAAGAAAGATTATAAATATAGAATGGCGAGTAAAACCGATTACCAAAGCAAAAAATGAAACGTTTAGCTCAGCTTATTGTAAATCAGCGTATAAAAGTGAATCTGCATTTGCTGACTGGCGGATTTTATTCTTCGCGCGATTCAGAGATAATTAAAGCTCTACCCTTTGAAGTTTTTGTACAGTGGTGGTGGTAAAGCATCTATATATCAAATTTTATATTTATATACGTTTACGATCCGATTACCCAGATTTTCGCTCAAGTTAGCTCACGCGGTAAAACCATAATGTTACCTCATTTTTTGTTTATTTTAATAAAAGATAAAATATATTGTCGAGAAAAGCAGATTTAGGAAACACGTCATAACCGGTTTTTTGGTCATTTTGACGTCATTACGAGTATACAGTTTTCCTATTCGTCCAGGAAATCGAGCAGATGTAGCAAATATATGGGGCATTCTTTGCCAAATCGTCCCCTCCCCCCCTGCCCACTTCAATTTTTGAGATAAAATATTTTTCAGTATATGACCATTTTCGTTGAAATGTCTATTTTTTAATGCCGTTAGGCGTTTTTGAACATTCAAAATGGCCGATCCAGAAGCAAGTCTAAAATAGAAGGATGCGTAAAAGTTAGTTTATTATTTTGCAATAACTTTTCATCTGGTTTAGTCAAATTACTCTACATAGGACTTTTTTATGTTTTTTGCGAAAATGGCCGATAAAATGTAATAAAATCCACAA
The DNA here is from genome assembly GCF_024137725.1 of Prorops nasuta. Taxonomy (NCBI): domain Eukaryota; kingdom Metazoa; phylum Arthropoda; class Insecta; order Hymenoptera; family Bethylidae; genus Prorops; species Prorops nasuta. Next base: position 771 of record NW_027117266.1, read on the forward strand.
AATGGATTTTTTTGTATTAATTTTTTCTTGAAAACTACAGGCTTAAATAAAAATTGCTGTAGAATAAAAATGTCATTGAATTTATTGAAGAGTACTCTCAAGTTTTTTGGAAATAATTTTTGATTTTTTGAAAACTCGCAAAATCGAAATATTCAAAAAATGTCTTCAAAAATTCTGTAAAATTTTAAGCGTATTATTTAATCAATTCTAAGCATTTTTATTCTATAGTAATTTTTTTAAAGCCTATAGAGTATTAAAAAAATTAATAAAAAAAACAATTTTGTGGATTTTTTTACATTTTACCTGCCATTTTGGCTACAAAACATAAAAAAAGCCTTTGTAGAGTATTTTTGTAAACCAGATGAAAAGTTATTGCAAAATATTAAATTACATTTTACGCATCCTTCTATTTCAGCCTTGCTTCTGGGTCGACCATTTTGAATGTTCAAAAACGCCTAATCGTATTAAAAAATAGACATTTCAACGAAAATTTTCATGCTGACAATTATTTTATCTCAAAAAATGAAGTAGGCAGGAGGGGGGGGGGGGGGTCGATTTTCCAAAGAATGCCCCATATATATATATATATATATATATATATACATTGAAAAACCATAATGTTACCACATTTTTTGTTTACTTTAATAAAAAAGAAAATATAATATCGAGAGAAGCAGATCTAGGAAATACGTCATGATCGATTTTTTTGGTCATTTTGACGTCATTACGAGTACACAGTTTCCCTACTCGTCCAGGAAATTGAGCAGATCCTGCATATACATATATATATATATATATATATATATATAATGTATACATTGAAAACGAGTTCGACGACTTCAGTGGTAAACCACTGCCAGAAAAATACTGGCTGAAATCATTTCGAAGGTCAACAAGAACGAAAATAATTCTACCATGCAAATCAAAGTGTTTTCGTGTTGGTAAACACGCACTTCCGGTCTTAATGTTCAATTGCCGGTGACCCTTTGACCCGTTTGCTGATTAAAAGATTACTAGTATTTGGCAAGTACAGCCTTCAATAAAATTTTTCTGGTATCATAAACTTTTACAATATCGACTTTTGGCTTTGCAATAGAAAAATATTGTTGTCATTCAGAGTTAATTAGTGTAAAATAATTTTGTAAAATTACAGCAACAGACGTAAGGAATATTGTAACCCATCACTGAATTGTACTTTTTGAATTTTAAAAGTATTCGATAGTGTTAACTGTTACATTGTTTCTTTTACAATTTAATGTAAATTTACAAAATCATTTTTTAACTCCCGATTATCGCCTGGCACAAATTTATCTTTTTAATTAAAAAAAAAAAAAAAAACTCATAGTGTACTTTATCACGTGTTGTCCTTTTACAGTTCAATGTAAATTTACAATGGCAATCGAAACTTGCAATTCTAGTTTAAATTATATCAACAATTTTTACAGTTTATTTATGTATAATATCATTCAAATAAATTCATCGAATGGTCGTTCACGAGCAATGGAAATAAATTTCAGCAAAGAATTTTGGAGAAATTAGCGAAATACAATTATTTTTATCAAATTTGCCATTGTTGAACTTTATCGCAATATAATCGACGTTGATTAATGAAATTTAAGAGGAAGGCTCACCAGATCAGGTGCAAAACGAAGAGGAAGGCTCCAGGAACGACGAGGTCGTCGCTGCCGACGCTCCAGCGTCGACGGAAAACCACGATTCCAGGCATTATTCCCACTGTTACTTCGTTCTTCCATTCAAAGTCAAGGTCACTGACAGAAATACACACTCACACGAAAGCTGAACGATCCTCGTCCATTTCGACAAAAATCTGTTTTTTATTCCACTACTTTCTCCTTTTGGTCCCGGCCCCCTCTCAAATTACACCACACCTGTTACTCTTTCCACTTACACCACACCGATAAACCTTGATCCATAATTTTTCACCCAATAACACTCTCGACACTTGACTTTGAAATTAATTATAAACGACCATGTACCGAAAATACGATTCAAAAATATTTTGTACAGGTCGCTACTGTGTCAACGAACTTTTAACGTATACTTCTTATCTTTCGAACGTTCAATAAAATTTTCATCAAATTCTCGTATTGTTCGAGCTGATGCCGACCCTCGTATAAATATCGAACGATTGTTTTCTGTATTTTAATTTTTCGATCGTTCACACTTGGACCAAATTTCAATTAATTTTCTAAGACATTGTTTAATTGTGATCAGAGCCTTTTATAGATTTTTTGCGTTTTTCTGGATGATTAACTTTTTTTTGTTGATACATCGACAATGTTGATCAGTGATATTAAAAGTGTTCGATTTTTTCATCTTTGTTTAATCATCGCTCGACTGGATCCCACGCGTTTTCAGCGAAATTAATTAGCGATGGTTATTAGAAAAATTACCGTTAACACTTTAATTAAAGTTGTGAATCGATTAGTCGGTAATAGGAGAGGTGGAAAAAAGTTTGTTCGTTACTTCCAATTGTAAACTGATTTATGGTTAATTACCGATCGATAAAAGCCAGTATCATGATTAATCGTTAATTGCGATTTGATTAGGCTATTCATTAGCGTGGAGACTGTCCTGTGGTACCAAACAACTTATGCTTGGGTCAATGTTCTGTCTACTGTAGCACTCTGTTATCCCCCTGATCACCTATTACACGACACTTCACTGTAATTGGTACCCTGCTCCTGAAAAAAACAAATTTCAATGAAGCAACCTGTGGAATTATAAAAAAAAAACCTCCATAAATCTTACAATATGCAAAAGTTAAAAAGAAATTTTAATTAGATATAACTTTTGATCAGACAATATTACAATGATCAGTTTAACAATCGATCATAAAACATTAAAATAAGAAATTTGGAGAAAAATGCATAGGGCGCTCGAGTGAAAATTGAAAAATCGTTATAGGACTCCGAATAAAAGTATCTATAGTCATTATTTTTAAAATATTCAATGGAGAAATCACTTTTAGCCAGATATATATATATATATATAGTCGGATAAAGAACTATACGAAGAACAAAGATTAAGTTAGCTTACTTTTTATCGTGACGGAGTGGTGGCGGGGTTAGATGAATCGTATCGCCGGGAGCAAAAGTGGGCGGAGCGAAGCTGAAGAAGCGATATCCAGTCTCACCTGGACGGAGACGTTCCCCAGGTATTTTTCGATAAACGATGAACCCTTCTTCGTCGTCTACCACGACGCACACGCCGGCAATGATGACGTAGCTGCTCGCACATCCTGAACGTTCGATCCAATCAAACGATCTATACCGATTTATATCCGGCCCGTATAACATATTACCTCCAAACCATCTTGCATATTACCAGAAACCTAAGTGACTCGTTTAATATTTTTTGGTCAATGATATTTGTTCTCCAAACTCGAATATTAATATTTATTGCTTTTAAAATTAATTTTCATGGAAAATCAGTAAAGGTGGAAATAACGTTTCTGGTACATTAAATCTATATGAAGATGCGTCTAAAATCGATCTTTTCGCTTCTCAGCGACCATTGATTTATCTCTCCGACGCGTTCTACATCGCTCTCTTCTCTCAATTATAAATATTTATTCCCCAATCACGAATATTAATATTCCACACCTTTTTCTCATTGAATTTTCACTGAAAATCGGCAAGCGCAGAAGCAACGTTTCTGACACATCAATCCCACGTAAAACGCGTCTAAAAGCGATCTTTTCGTGTCGAAACAAAAATATGAGAAATTCGGTTGGTTCGCGAGATTTTTCCGCCAATTTCTTTTACCATCCATCCACACAGCTTTCTTCTCTCAACTGCGGATACTTATTTCGAAAACGTGTGACGGCAAATTATCGCCAATCGCGTTCCATATCTCGTTAAGTTTTCTCATGCACCAGACGCTCTCGATCTCTCGTTATACACTCGAGATGCATTTATCATACTACGCGTTACTCGAACCCCTCCTTTTTCTCCTTTTCGGTACTCCTTCCTTATTTTCTCGATAAAAAATATCTATCGACTCGAGTCGCGAAGTCTTACCGAGATTTCGCTTTTTTATACGTCACTCCGAGACAGTGGAGAAAATTGAACCACGATAACTCCGGCTCGATCCCGGAAACCGAGGCTGATAAATCCACTGGTGTGTCTCCTCCTCCTCCAAATTTCAAGCACGGTCGCGCAAGTCAATCGTTATTTGTTGCAATTTCTGCAAAGAAAAAATAAAATGCACCGTATGATACGACAGTTCCCTCGTAGATTTTATCATTTATTATTCCTGTCAATATTCGAATGTAAAAATGCATTTATCTTTGCAATAACAAGAATTATCCATTTTTTACTTATCTTTTTTTTAAGATCTAAGTAAAAAATGTAGTTTTGAGAATGTTCCTTGAAAAATTCATAAACATTTTTAACTACTGAGATAAATGAATTTTTACGTTTGTCCTTAGGTGCTAATTAAAGTATGCAATAGCTGATTCTATAGTTTCAATAGTATATATATCGTAAATGATGTTGAATATTATATTTTTATTTTTTAATTTCTGTTCAGTATACCTAATAATAAATTAATCAATATCAGAAGGATTTAAAGTTTTTTTGAGGTATTATTGCGATTTGTACTATTTTGACAGGTCTTCACAGAATTTTATTGAAAATCCTGCGCCGACGTGAAATGTACTATTGACTTTTGCTTTGCGTATAGCTTCCTTTGGTTAGCATGCGACTCTATTCAGGCCTCTGACCCTCTTTTGCGTCGCGTCTTATTTATTATAATCAAACCTTAAACCCATTTTTAGTCTCAGGTAATGTTTACTAAATATTTTAAACATTTACCAATATTTAATTTTCCAATTCTTACCTTGCTTATAGAAAAATCTTTCAAAGATACAAAATAATAAGTTAATCAACGTCAAATTGACACAAATTTGTCCTGGACTTATGGGACAGTGATTCGAAGCTGTTTTGGCAAGCTTGCATAAAATTGAATTTAAACTTTTACCGAAGTGTTTATTTGCCATCGACTTTGTCTTGCATAGTTTCCTTCGGTTTGCACGTGACTCAATTTATGCCCCTGACCCTATTTCGTGCCATTTTATTTATTAGCCAAGCCTTATATTCGGCTTCACTCCGAATCTCTATCTAAATAATTTAAACGCTTGCTAATATCAGATTCTAGAATTTGCATTTTGTGGAAAGTATGCTATATAAATTTAATCGTATAGAACCAGTATAACCATTCGAATGTTTTATGATAGATTTGCATAAAATACGATTTAAAACTCGACTGACGTTATATTTAATGTCATCGACTTTAGCTTCGAGTAGTTTCCTTTCGTTTGCATGTGACTCGATTTAGGCCCCTGACCACCTTTCACGCCATCTTACTTATATCTGTCAAACCTTATCCCTTTTCCACTCTCAGCTTCTTTCTACCCCTTTCAACCCCAATTGAAGCATCCCCCACCCCTTTTATCCGTCTTCCTTCGCGATCCCCTTCGCTTTACACCCCTATCCAACTTTCACTCCACCCCATTTCTTATTGGTCGAGAAAAGCATGTTAGATTCTCGTGTCTCGAAACGTCTCCACTTTTTTCACGAATCAACCGCATTATTTCCCTGATAGCACCGAATATCTCGAGGACATCCTAAGTACCTATATTCGTAAGACGTCTGAATATATCTTCAGAACGTTTCTAGAACTTTCGTTGTGGATTTTTACGCTATATCAGGAGAATTCCCATGAAAATGCTTCTCAAAAAACAATAGTGATTTTTACACATACTGTGTTTTTTATTTCTCAACTAATTCTGTGTGTGTGTGTGTGTGTGTGTGTGTGTGTTAGTATAGTCAGGTGAAATGCCAAGTTGAAATAAACAAATTATAGCTCTCGATTGACTGCACAGTATTTCAGTTAAAAATAAACACAAATGGAAGAACCACATTGGGAAAGCGATTTCCAAGAACTCGACTATAAGAGTTTTCTTTGAGAATATAACGCGCACTGACTGATAGAAGTATATAGATACTTCGTGAATTCTCGCCACGAGAGAGAGAGTCGGAAGTTGAAGCTACTCGTCTTTGAATACATTTTTACCAAGTGCTATCCTCTGCCTCCCTTTCAATCTTATAAAGAATGGAAGAGATAGTACTCGAAACGTCGGACCTCTTTTTCCATCTCCTCTTCTGCCCTTTATTCTCTTTGCTCTCGCTATAAAAATTCTCATTTCTATATATTATCTTTATTAATTAAAATATAGCGCATTATTTGTACCATTATTTAGAAATAAGTCAATACAAATATTTGTTGAAATTGACAATAATTTAATTATGCAAAATATTATATACAAAGAAAGTAAAGAAAGTAATTTTTCAGATTTTCAACGATATAGTTGCACTTTTCTCACTCTCTCGAGAGCTTTGCTTTTGCCGATGTTCATTACCGAATACACTTGAGGGCCGGCAGGCTCAGCCATACTTTCTTATTACGTAAATTCACAAGTTCTGCCGCATTATAAATACAAAGGTCTTTGCACTATTTATGGCAAGCTCGTGCGATTCTTTATAATTTCAGCCATTCCACCTGTCACGAATACACCTGCCCCACTTCTATATCGTAATCCATTTAATACATTCTGCTGGCCACCTGCCCCCTCCCCCTTCTATCTTACTCTTCCAAAACCTATTTTGCAATTCCTACCACCACATCATTGAACAACGAACGTGTCAAGTCTCTTCCTTTTTTTTTCTTAATACTCGTTACTTATTTTAGTCATTTAATTATATCGATATATCGTAATTAACTTTCTGTTACATTTTAACTAATTAGAAAATATGTAAGAGAGAAGAAAAACGAAATAGTTTTATAAAAAAAGTTACCTCGAAATAATGTCAAGAAAGTTAAGATTCCTCGAAAGGGACGTTCACTCTCCGAGTCTTGCTGCCCCGAAAAGTTGAGAAACTTCCGTGCAGGCTGACAGTTAAGCAAAATTTACGTAAAAAAAATTCACACACCCGCATACGGAAAACTACGACTGGAGATAAATAGTGAAAACCGTAAAGCGCCGTGGAGAGAAAATTTTGTAAATTTATCGTACAAGACATTTTTCACGCTTTACTTTGTAACTTTTCAACTTTTCTTTTTTAAAGCACTTTTAAGCAGCTGCCAAAAGTATTAAATTTATCTTTTCACTCACGGGGGGCAAAAGAAAACACCATTAAGCTCGTTATTGCCTAAGAATCATCAAAGATCGTGTCTCCTAGGAATATCAATTCGCTCCGAGGCACTTGGACCAACTGTCAACATTATATTAAACCAGATGCTAGAGCTGATCAGTTCTCTTTAGAAATTAACGTCTCTTCGTGTGAAAAGTCTATTATATTGACAGTAAGAAACTCGAATTAACATTTTCTCACTAAACTTTATCTGTCCGGTAAATTTCACCTTTTAACACCTTTATCAAACACTTTTACCACTGATAAGCAGCAGCAGCACCCTTTCATCGATTAACTGCAGTGTTTCAATGACAGCTGTCAATAAGACGTTATTGCTGTTTCCGAAATGATTTCCACCACGGGAACCTTATTAATCAATCCAATCGAGAGTCTCGCTGTCATGCAAAAATTGTGATAAATTCTAATTGACAGCTGTCAATAAGGAATTTAAAAAAACTGTCAAGCTCGACGAAACAATCGTATAACTTTCGCAATAGAAACTGGGTAAACTGTGAAAATATTTCACCCAAACTGTCAACTGCCAATAACGCGTGTTAAAGCTGCCAAAAAAACCGTCAAATCTGTGGAATCCTCAAAGAAACCGAAAACTGTTTCACCGAATATTTTGAAAATTGTAAATTTTTCAAAAATGTCAACTGTCAATAAAAAAATTGCCAAAATCCGAGGAAACGTTGGAAGTTCTTGGAAATGAAACTGTTTCGACGATGTTTCCTCAAGATCGGTAGGCTTTATCCGTATAAGTTTCTGGATGGTATAATCGGGCAGGAAATTTGCGTTTGATAAATCGTAAGGGCCAGAAGGGTTTTCCGGTAGACCGGCGACGCTGGTGTCGGCAGACGCCACGTGTGGATAGCGTCGCGGCGTCGAACGAAGCAGTGTAAAATTCGCGTGGGAGGCAAAGGGGTTCGTTTTGCGGGACGATGCAAAAGTTACAAAAGGTCCGTCGAGGTGAGCCACCTCGGCTGCACTGACTGATTCGGTCGGTGGCCGTAGAGGAGACGCGGACGCTTCGGGGCTTCGAGAGAGCAGCAAGCGCGTCCGGCGTCTCGACGCCCCCCCCCCCACCCCCCCCCCCCCCTCTCCCACCTCCAACGAGTAGCTCCCCCTCGACACCCTCCGCATATCTGCCAATTTATCGTCTCCCCAATGCGTTTGCGCGAATCCACCTTTTCCACCACCCCCTCCCCCCCCCCCCCCTAAAACCCTACCAAAATTCCCACCCTCACCCTCGATCTTCATCCTTCCACATTCGCGCGTGTCGAAATTTACCCCTAAGCCCAATAATTCTAGTCCTCATCTCTGTATCCCACCCCTCGTGAAATCATTACCCTATTCACCCTCTTCCACCTCGTTAAAACGTCTGCCAGCTATCTTCGTTAAGAAGATGCAAAGTATTTTTATTTTATTCCCCTGTTAAAATCAGAATTGTTCTTTTTCTTGGATTTTTGAATTTCATTCCAAAGGCACCTTGTCCCCACATTCCCTTAACTGTAGAAGAAACGCGTGTATCAAATGTAAACCAAACATTGACGGACGTATATTTTGATACACGGGATTTATTACCTTTCAACACACACGCGTGTAAATACTTATATGTATACAAATACATACACGTACATGCCTACAGACAAATATCCAAGAAGCACTCGACATAGTTAACAGCATATACACTTATCATACGCGTATAGATAGACACAAGTATAGAGACGAAACACAGTAATTTCATTGTCAATCGGTGTAAACAAGATATTTAATATTTATAGGGATATTATAGGGTTGAAATAGCTCAGAGCTCGTTTCCATCTAAGAAAATCCAACAACCCGGATAGCTCTCAGGCTTTGCACACGAGTGCTGTTTATAGGACGCTATAAATTATATATAAATATAGCCTGTCACACTTACCACACTGCTATTCTCAAACCCCTCGGATTTCACCCCCCCCCCCCTCTCCTCCCCCCTCCCATGCTCTAGAGGGAAAAGGGTAACAGGGGGTAATTTGCTCTAGCTATAGAATTAAGCTTCAGTGATATTATATACTTTATGTATATGTGTTTGCAGAGTGGTTATTTTACAACCAACTACAGAGAATAGTGCAGTTGGAAATAGAGCTATTTTCATTTAGGGCCGGTGTCAGTAGTAATCAGGCAAGCCTTATATCCAACATAAGAAGTAAAAATCTGAAAAACTGCCAATCAAAATGTGTACTTTCAGATTTTTGCAGTTATGTTGGATATGAGGCTTGCCTGCTTTTCGTACTGACACCGGCCCTTAGATTTGCTGTTAAACATTTGAAAATCTAGCAGAAATTAATAACTTTTTTCTGTCGATCCATAGCGAATCAATTTCTCTCATTGATTTTTATTGATCATAATAAAAGTCGTAGTAATATAAGCTGTTACCCTTTTACTATACTTTTATTCAACTTTATTATAGGCTGACATTTTTTGCAAATAAATTGAATTACTAATTAGAATGGCTATACAAATTGTTACAGTGCTATAGAAGCATTTATTTTAAGTTATTTTGATAATTCTTTAGATTCAATTATATTGAATATCTGCAAAGTGATAAGTTATAGATTTTTTAGAGGAATATATTATTCTTAATATTATTAATAATTAATTTAAAGATAAAGCTTCTGGCTATTGGAACTCTTTTTTAACAAGAAATATTTTTTTATCTTCCTTTTATATAGGAAAACTGAAACGACTGTTGACCAGTCCCTGTATAAAGCTTGTCGATTACGACACGATTTATCTTATCAAATCTCGTCTGGTTCATCAATTCCTATAGCTACTTTATCATCCTGTGCTTTTCTCACATGTGACTATATATAACCACTGTTACAAGTGATAACACATTCTACGAAAGAAATTGGGGATGGATTAATGGTCTTAGGTACTGTAAAAGTGGATAAAAGTGATATTAAAATTTTTCAATCCAAAAAATGAACTGAAATTCTTGAACTGGGAGATAGACGAGAATCAAATTTTTTTAAGATATTACAAAAATATATTATTTCTGCACGATTTAAGTACATTTTCTATATCTTTTCCATTTTATTCACTCTACTATTAAAAGAAATGCATACTTTAATTTTTTTTGTATTTTGGAAATATTTCCTACACTTTATTAATAATTAAGAATATTAACCATAACTTTAGCAAATTAAGAAATTGATGAAATTTATTGTAATATAATTTATATTTTAATTTAATAGTTTATCCTTTAAACTATGCACTTGTGATATGATATGTAAGCTGCATGGGTCACTCTGATCCATATTACACTTATCACCTACCAAATTGTAACTATTGAAATAATCATATTGACAAAAATTAAGTGCATTATTTTTACCTCTTTTAAATAAAAATATGATTACATTGATGAAGAAATTTAAGCTGTTAATTTAAAAGGAATAAAATTAACAAAAATTGCTGAATATTCTTTATTCATTCATAATTACATAATTCAAGCAATTTTTAATATTTTTCTGTAAGAATTAAATTTCACTTTCTTTGAATGATTTCTTATAAGAAAAAAAATCAATAAAAACTAGTGTCTCGACAAAAAGACATTTTAAAAAAGTTGACAAGAAATTACCATCTTCTACGTGAAGATTAGTGTTTTTCAATTTTTTAATTTAATTGTTTAAAAAAACTGCTCGTTTAAATAAAAATCTAATGAACCTTTTCTTCTTATACAGAACTATATACAAATATATTTATTTGAAGAAATATTATCACTTTTGTAGGAAAGTAATTAGAAAATCATTACTATCCTACTGTATAATGGAAGGAAGTACACTTACTCAAGAAAATCAAAATTTAAATTACTACTAACATTTATTAAATTGCTAGTAATACGTATCCTGTGTTTTTAATATATTTTTCATGAAGGACAAGTGTTACCAGCAATAAAATAAATTTTGATTATTATTTAAATTTTGCTTTTTTCGATTAAGTGTTTACTGCCAATACAGCCTTCTTCAATTGTATGGCAGTATGTTGCTTTTGCCTAGTTTTCAGAGTGTTAGCTTAATATTAGGACTTGTATTGTCAGTAGATTACTTAAAATGTTTTGAATTTTCTGTGTAAGAACTTGATATTCCACAATGAAATTTAGCTTGGACCATCTAGACCTATATTGTAGTTTTATGGTTTACCAAATATATTTTCAAATGTTTATTGAATTAATTTCTTGCATTATCGTAATTTTCTATATACCAATCAACACTTTCCTGTATAGCTATATCAAATGGTGTAAATTGAAAGTCTGGTAAAAAACTACGAAGTTTTGCATTGCTCGCAGTCTTTTTATATTGACCATCAGCTGCTAAAATATCATAAACAATCTTTCCTTTAAAATTAAAAGCTTTCACCAATGCTTCTGCTACCTGAGATATTGGTACCTCTTGACTTTCATCCACTGAAAATATTTTAATTAAACATTATAGAACTTTTCTTTTTACAATTAAAAGTATGTTTTTAAACTGATTTTTATGATTACCAGATAAAATTATTGGTTCAATTGAACTATATTCCCTCAGTACCCAGATTATTAATTTTGCTAAATCAATACTGTAGATAAACTGCCTTAAAGGTTTTCCAGTACCTAGGACTGTAAATTCCTTATCTTCAGTGTTTCCTAAACAAAAATTTTGACATGCTATTAAATGAGTTATATTTAACAATTTTAGTATAATTTATTCTTATATTTAAAACTGTTCTTACCATTCTTAATTAAATTATAAAGTCTGCTCATTAAAGCAGGTATAACATGACTAATTTTTGGATTGTAATTATCATGTGGACCAAACACATTGCAAGGAATTATACTTGTATATATTCTACCATATTGATCATAATATCCTCTATTTGATATATCTATTAATCTTTTTGCATAACTGTATCCATAATTTGATGGATGGGGTGGTCCATTGTGTATCTATATAACAAAATATCATAAATGGCATAATAATTATAAAAAATTACTGGTTAATAAACATTTCACTGTAACTACCATTGTTTCATCAATAGGATACATTATCTTATCTGGAAATATGCAGGTTGATAAACAAGAAATAACTTTTTCTACATTATATTCATGTGCAGTTTGTAGTACGTTATCATTCATTTGTAAATTATTTCTCTGTAATTTAAAATTAATTTATATACTATTTGTAATGTCATATTGTAAAGAAAGAATAATAATATTACACATTACCAGAAAATCTAAATTATGACTCATGTTATGAAATAAACCCCCAACCATAGCTGCCAGATGAACTACATGCGTTGGCTTGTGTTTTTTAAACAATTGTATTGTACTTGATTTATCACTAAATCAGGAACTTCTATTAATATCTATAAATTTTAAGTAAATATAAAAATAAATTAAATTTTTTACCATAAATTTGCGTCTTTAGATCCAACAAATATCCATTCTTCATTTTCTTTTCTATCATTTTTAATAACATTCTCAATTGCTTTTCCAACTAAACCAGTTCCACCAGTTACAAGAATTACTTTTTTATTTGAAGCCATATCTACAGAAAGTCTTTGCTTATAAAAAAAACAATAGAATTTAAATAAACTGTCATCGATTAACGGGATCCCTCACGCGAGCTTCACCGACAGTACAAGTCAATAAAAAATTCGTTTAATAAAAGTCAAATGCGAAGCAAATTGCAAAAACGGGCTTCTTTATGACAAGGTGCCAATTCTAACGAGTCAATCGAGATTAAAAAAATTCAAATCGAATGAAGAATAACGCTGTACCACTGTCCCGCGTTCTTGAAGTGGATATAACCAAAAGTAACCTCTCTTCAAGAACGCGGCACAATGGTACAGCGTTATTTTTCAACTAATTTGAGTGTTTTTAAGTTCGTTTGACTCGTTAGGACTGGCACATTGTCCTACAAACGCCCGATTGTTCAATTTGCTTCGCATTTGAATTTTATTAAACTAATTGTTTATTGACTTTAACTGTCGACAAAGAAGGCGTGAGGGATCCCGTTAAGACAAAGCAAAGCAAAATTGATAAACGTGTACTACTACAAATATGTTTAGAGCTCACACAGCACACTGGCTCACAGCCATTCCTGTCTTTTTTATAGGTTATGTTTAATCTTATTATCGTCCATTTATTTGTATACCAAGAGAATGAAGATTATAAATATTCGAAACAGGATCTCTATATACTCTAAATTTAATTCTAGAATTGACTATATCTTTTTTAGATTGTTAATCAATATAATTATTAATAAATTAATTCCATTGAAATTAAATATTATTATTATTGACCAGAATTCAAACTGTTCAAATTAGAGCTTCGTTCAAAATCATTATCATTACTAGTAATTTAAAATCAATAAGATACTATGAATCTGTGGCAGTGTAGTTTATTTTATGTTTCATTATTTTAATACAAAATATGTACAGATGAATGAAATTTAAAGTCAACTAATCAAGGCTGATGGCAGTGTTTGTATTAGAAACTTTGAGCCTATCAGAGTTTTTTGAGATACGAATCCTTTCTTCAGGATTCAATATTTCAGCTATTATTTTCTCGTCACTACTACGTTCTATTACTTGTAAAACTTGTTGAGTTTTTTCTCGTACAACAGAACAGGGTATGCTAATTTTCTCTTCAGATACAGCTTTTAAGCGAGCAGTCTTCATTTCAGAAGGAGTAAGTTCTCCATTAACTTTATTTTCCAAAGAACTCGTTAGTCTTTGGGTTACTTCAGTTTCAGTAGGAACAGATTGCTGTGTATTTTCATTAGAATCCACAAGATCCAAAATAACCATAGGATCCATATAGAGCTAAAATTATTTTATATTATTAATAATGGAAAAATTATTACTACTAATCTAATATTATTATTAATTATTACTATTATTTACAAACATGTAAAGTTTGTAAAATAAATTTACTATAATTGAAAGTAATATATTTTATTAAAAAAAAAAGTAGTTTACTTGCCTCAAGAAATTGAGAATCTAAAAATAATTCTTGAATAAATCTTCTAGCTGGTACCATGTAAGTACCATTTCCTAAACGAGCAGCTACATCCGAAAATAAGCATGCATCCTTTAAATATAAATAAGAATGAAATATTATTTGTTTATACAATTTTACATATTAACAATCAAATTTTGTTTTTACATGAAATAAATGTGGATATTTTTGCCTCAACCTAAGTAATGCCTGTCTACTTTGTCGATACCAAAATGGATTTGCCAGTCCTTGAGTGTATTTAAGAATTTCTCTGTACAACCAAAAAATAATTAATAAAATTGTAACTTTTTCTGTTCTCACTCACACTAATTGATCAATTTAGAAGGATTACCTTTTAAGTTTTAAATCTATTTTTTTATACGAATCTTTGCTTCTTCTGCCAGGATAGCAAACTAAACAAATACGGGAGTGCTCATCTCCAACATCGTACTCAGATTCAGATTCATCATCACCTTCAATAATATCCCCATCAGTTTTAGTAGTTTGTTCAATTATTGGTATCTGAGATGATATTGATGTTTCAGGGAAGATACTTGTAAGTCTTCTAGGAAGACTGATGCCTGTATAGAACTGATTATCAGAAGTATCATCTTCAACGGGAGGTGGTGTAGGGGTAAACATAGTATCCGCGATCCAACTGCGGGATGAGTCAAACTCTGACAGACTTTGTAGCGAAATTTTTCCATCTAAACTATACATCTGTAGAATATAAATTTATATAATTTTAAAGCCACATTTATATATAATGTAAAATTTTATAAACAATTGTTGTTTACTGGATCACCTCTAAGCTGCTTTGAGAATAGCTGGGCCTACGGTGACGCTGTAAGTTTCGAAGTCTAGCATATCCTTCAGCATCTTGCTGGCTTAGTCTTTGCGTACTGGAGACTGGGCTAGGAGTTTCTCCTCTTTCCCTAAAAAACAAATCACTTGTTACAGACATAAGTATTTATCAAGCGCAAAATTGATATTTAACAACGTGAAGACTTACGGTAAAACATATCGTCTAGATTCCAAATCAGTTGCAGCGCTTTCTGAACGATTTCTAACTCTCCTAATTATAGGTTCCGGAAGCTCCGGCTTTCCATCGCTGAGACTGCGGTGATGTCGTTGAATGGGAACGGGGCTAGGTAGAGGATGGCGAGTACTAGGAGGCAGAATAGGCCAATTATCTCCACGTCGGTGTCTTACACAAGGCCAATCCAGATTGGTCAAGAAATCCGCGCCTGCACGGGTTGTGCCAATCAAACTCAAAGAATACATTGCAGTTGCCCTTACAGAATAATAAGGACAGCTTTCTGCCATGGATACCATAGTCTCCAAGATTCCCACGTGGTGCAAGTGTTCTACCCCCGCAGCAGATGTTCCTGCGTGACCTAATGCCCACAGTGAAGACTTTACCTTCAAAATTCTTTCATTTAAACCCAAATTATGATCTTCCTTATATTCATATTCTACTCTCCAACTCCTCTCAGGTGTAGTTCTCCGGGAATCATCCAGACTTGTCTTTCTACAGATCTCAATAAGGGACTCCGTTTTCTGAGGGGTGTAAACATCAGGAAGTTCTGCTACCTCGGAGTCCATGATAGTTTCCAATCGATTAGACTCCGCAGTGTCCTCGGTTCCAGACTCTTCAGACATCATATAACTGTCTTCTAAAAGTATCCTGTTGATCTTGTTGATCTTTGACGTAGACCCTGATTCCCTTCCACCAAACTCTGAACGAAATCTCTGGATTATTCTGGTAAAACGTTGAATAACATTTCTACGAAAGAGCAACTGCATTCCAAGGTCATGTTGAGCCAACTGTCCAATAAGATGAGGTGGTAGGAACATATTTCTAGGTGTCATTGGCGTGTTGGTGGTCCTTCTGTGATAATTTCCTCTTTCGTTTCTTTGCCTACGAGTCAAGGAATCGTGTATCTCTCCTTCCACTAAGCTAACGTACCTTTCAGCAAATCCACCGGGTCCAATCCATTTTTCCAACTCCTCCGATGGCGATGATAGACTTACAAAACCTTCTCGTAAAGAATACAATCTGATTTTCAATAAGTATCCCTTATCCCCTAAGTTCTTGCTCCATTCATCTCTTTCCTTCAGCTGACTTTCTTGCTGCAGAAACGCCTCCAGATATTCTAATTCTTCGCACGCTTCATGTAGGACCTCCAAAGCGGTCAAGGCCACCATTTTACTACTATCTGACAGTCTCTCCAGCAACAAGATCATCGCCCATTTGTAAGCATCTGACATTTTGGCTCTAAGAATGAGCCTGAGAAACTTTGTGGCATACAATCTTGTACTCTCACAGCTGGACTCTGCTATAATTTTTCCTATAACTTTCCTATTGGGCCCATCTCTGGAATAATCCAAACTTGATACTATTAGTTTGACATAACACTCGTGATTGGTGGCGAGAGCCAGCTCCTGAAGCTTTTCCAAAAGATTGAAGCCCTTTAGGATAACGGTGCCTTTGGCAGAGTGACTCAGTTGCCCTAAGAAGAGGAAGTACTTCTGGCAGCACGTAGTGAACACGTGACGTGGAGAAAAAAGACAGTCATGGGCGGACTGAGCTGTTTGGATTGCCGCAATTTGCTCGGCTATGTCGTCTACCAACTCATTCAGAAGCTTTGTGCCTTCTGGTTCATGCATTTCTAACAAACAATTAAGTAAGTCACAGCCTGCTAGGGTTGCTTCCCGTGCGACGCCTGCGTTTGTACCTAATTCTACCCTACTGTAACCATTTGATGAGGGCTTGAAATA
>NW_027117267.1:0-17460 GCF_024137725.1 Prorops nasuta
TAGTCCTATATAAGTACTCAATGACCCCATGTAACCCCCCCATGTCCTATATAAGTACTCAATGACCCCATGTGACCCCCCCATGTCCTATATAAGTACTCAATGACCCCATGTGACCCCCCTAGTCCTATATAAGTACTCAATGACCCCATGTGACCCCCCTAGTCCTATGATAAGTACTCAATGACCCCATGTGACCCCCCCATTGTCCTATATAAGTACTCAATGACCCCATGTGACCCCCCCCATGTCCTATATAAGTACTCAATGACCCCATGTGACCCCCCTAGTCCTATATAAGTACTCAATGACCCCATGTGACCCCCCTAGTCCTATATAAGTACTCAATGACCCCATGTGACCCCCCCTAGTCCTATATAAGTACTCAATGACCCCATGTGACCCCCCCCATGTCCTATATAAGTACTCAATGACCCCATGTGACCCCCCAAGTCCTATATAAGTACTCAATGACCCCATGTGACCCCCCTAGTCCTATATAAGTACTCAATGACCCCATGTGACCCCCCTAGTCCTATATAAGTACTCAATGACCCCATGTGACCCCCCTAGTCCTATATAAGTACTTAATGACCCCATGTGAACCACCCTAGTCCTATATAAGTACTCAATGACCCCATGTGACCCCCCCATGTCCTATATAAGTTCTCAATGACCCCATGTGACCCCCCTAGTCCTATATAAGTTACTCAATGACCCCCATGTGGACCCCCCCATGTCCTATATAAGTACTCAATGACCCCATGTGACCCCCCTAGTCCTATATAAGTACTTAATGACCCCATGTGACCCACCCTAGTCCTATATAAGTACTCAATGACCCCATGTGACCCCCCATGTCCTATATAAGTACTCAATGACCCCATGTGACCCCCCTAGTCCTATATAAGTACTCAATGACCCCTTGTGACCCCCCTAGTCCTATATAAGTACTCAATGACCCCATGTGACCCCCCTAGTCCTATATAAGTACTCAATGACCCCATGTAACCCCCCCCATGTCCTATATAAGTACTCAATGACCCCCCCATGTGACCCCCCTAGTCCTATATAAGTACTCAATGACCCCTTGTGACCCACCCTAGTCCTATATAAGTACTCAATGACCCCATGTGACCCCCCCATGTCCCATATAAGTACTCAATGACCCCATGTGACCACCCTAGTCCTATATAAGTACTCAATGACCCCATGTGACCCCCCTAGTCCTATATAAGTACTCAATGACCCCATGTGACCCACCCTAGTCCTATATAAGTACTCAATGACCCCATGTGACCCCCCCATGTCCTATATAAGTACTCAATGACCCCATGTGACCCCCCTAGTCCTATATAAGTACTCAATGACCCCATGTGACCCCCCTAGTCCTATATAAGTACTCAATGACCCCATGTGACCCCCCTAGTCCTATATAAGTACTCAATGACCCCATGTAAACCCCCATGTCCTATATAAGTACTCAATGACCCCATGTGACCCCCCCATGTCCTATATAAGTACTCAATGACCCCATGTGACCCCCCCATGTCCTATATAAGTACTCAATGACCCCATGTGACCCCCCAAGTCCTATATAAGTACTCAATGACCCCATGTGACCCCCCTAGTCCTATATAAGTACTCAATGACCCCATGTGACCCCCCTAGTCCAATATAAGTACTTAATGACCACATGTGACCCACCCTAGTCCTATATAAGTACTCAATGACCCCATGTGACCCCCCATGTCCTATATAAGTACTCAATGACCCCATGTGACCCCCCTAGTCCTATATAAGTACTCAATGACCCCATGTGACCCCCCCATGTCCTATATAAGTAGTCAATGACGCCATGTGACCCCCCTAGTCCTATATAAGTACTCAATGACCCCATGTGACCCCCCTAGTCCTATATAAGTACTCAATGACCCCATGTGACCCCCCCATGTACTATATAAGTACTCAATGACCCCATGTGACCCCCCTAGTCCTATATAAGTACTCAATGACCCCATGTGACCCCCTTAGTCCTATATAAGTACTCAATGACCCCATGTGACCCACCCTATTATTATATAAGTACTCAATGACCCCATATGACCCCCCCATGTCCTATATAAGTACTCAATGACCCCATGTGACCCCCCATGTCCTATATAAGTACTCAATGACCCTATGTGACCCCCCATGTCCTATATAAGTACTCAATGACCCCTTGTGACCCCCCTAGACCTATATAAGTACTCAATGACCCCATGTGACCCCCCATGTCCTATATAAGTACTCAATGACCCCATGTGACCCCCCTAGTCCTATATAAGTACTCAATGACCCCTTGTGACCCCCCTAGTCCTATATAAGTACTCAATGACCCCATGTGACCCCCCTAGTCCTATATAAGTACTCAATGACCCCATGTAACCCCCCCATGTCCTATATAAGTACTCA
This sequence comes from Prorops nasuta, assembly GCF_024137725.1. Lineage (NCBI taxonomy): Eukaryota > Metazoa > Arthropoda > Insecta > Hymenoptera > Bethylidae > Prorops > Prorops nasuta. Next base: position 2,455 of record NW_027117267.1, read on the forward strand.
ATGACCCCATGTGACCCCCCCATGTCCTATATAAGTACTCAATGACCCCATGTGACCCCCCTAGTCCTATATAAGTACTCAATGACCCCATGTGACCCCCCTAGTCCTATGTAAGTACTCAATGACCCCATGTGACCCCCCCATGTCCTATATAAGTACTCAATGACCCCATGTGACCCCCCCATGTCCTATATAAGTACTCAATGACCCCATGTGACCCCCCTAGTCCTATATAAGTACTCAATGACCCCATGTGACCCCCCTAGTCCTATATAAGTACTCAATGACCCCATGTGACCCCCCTAGTCCTATATAAGTACTCAATGACCCCATGTGACCCCCCTAGTCCTATATAAGTACTCAATGACCCCATGTGACCCCCCCCATGTCCTATATAAGTACTCAATGACCCCATGTGACCCCCCAAGTCCTATATAAGTACTCAATGACCCCATGTGACCCCCCATGTCCTATATAAGTTCTCAATGACCCCATGTGACCCCCCTAGTCCTATATAAGTACTCAATGACCCCATGTGACCCCCCCATGTCCTATATAAGTACTCAATGACCCCATGTGACCCCCCTAGTCCTATATAAGTACTTAATGACCCCATGTGACCCACCCTAGTCCTATATAAGTACTCAATGACCCCATGTGACCCCCCATGTCCTATATAAGTACTCAATGACCCCATGTGACCCCCCTAGTCCTATATAAGTACTCAATGACCCCATGTGACCCCCCCATGTCCTATATAAGTAGTCAATGACGCCATGTGACCCCCCGATGTCCTATATAAGTACTCAATGACCCCATGTGACCCCCCTAGTCCTATATAAGTACTCAATGACCCCATGTGACCCCCCTAGTCCTATATAAGTACTTAATGACCCCATGTGAACCACCATAGTCCTATATAAGTACTCAATGACCCCATGTGACCCCCCATGTCCTATATAAGTACTCAATGACCCCATGTGACCCCCCCATGTCCTATATAAGTACTCAATGACCCCATGTGACCCCCCTAGCCCTATATAAGTACTCAATGACCCCATGTGACCCCCCTAGCCCTATATAAGTACTCAATGACCCCATGTAACCCCCCCATGTCCTATATAAGTACTCAATGACCCCATGTGACCCCCCCATGTCCTATATAAGTACTCAATGACCCCATGTGACCCCCCTAGTCCTATATAAGTACTCAATGACCCCATGTGACCCCCCCATGTGCTACATAAGTACTCAATGACCCTATGTGACCCCCCTAGTCCTATATAAGTACTCAATGACCCCATGTGACCCCCCTAGTCCTATATAAGTACTCAATGACCCCATGTGACACCCCTAGTCCTATATAAGTACTCAATGACCCCATGTGACCCCCCATGTCCTATATAAGTACTCAATGACCCCATGTGACCCCCCTAGTCCTATATAAGTACTCAATGACCCCATGTGACCCCCCCATGTCCTATATAAGTACTCAATGACCCCATGTGACCCCCCTAGTCCTATATAAGTACTCAATGACCCCATGTGACCCCCCCATGTCCTATATAAGTAGTCAATGACGCCATGTGACCCCCCTAGTCCTATATAAGTACTCAATGACCCCATGTGACCCCCCTAGTCCTATATAAGTACTCAATGACCCCATGTGACCCCCCCATGTACTATATAAGTACTCAATGACCCCATGTGACCCCCCTAGTCCTATATAAGTACTCAATGACCCCATGTGACCCCCTTAGTCCTATATAAGTACTCAATGACCCCATGTGATCCACCCTATTATTATATAAGTACTCAATGACCCCATATGACCCCCCCATGTCCTATATAAGTACTCAATGACCCCATGTGACCCCCCATGTCCTATATAAGTACTCAATGACCCTATGTGACCCCCCATGTCCTATATAAGTACTCAATGACCCCATGTGACCCCCCTAGACCTATATAAGTACTCAATGACCCCATGTGACCCCCCATGTCCTATATAAGTACTCAATGACCCCATGTGACCCCCCTAGTCCTATATAAGTACTCAATGACCCCTTGTGACCCCCCTAGTCCTATATAAGTACTCAATGACCCCATGTGACCCCCCTAGTCCTATATAAGTACTCAATGACCCCATGTAACCCCCCCATGTCCTATATAAGTACTCAATGACCCCATGTGACCCCCCCATGTCCTATATAAGTACTCAATGACCCCATGTGACCCCCCTAGTCCTATATAAGTACTCAATGACCCCATGTGACCCCCCTAGTCCTATGTAAGTACTCAATGACCCCATGTGACCCCCCCATGTCCTATATAAGTACTCAATGACCCCATGTGACCCCCCCATGTCCTATATAAGTACTCAATGACCCCATGTGACCCCCCTAGTCCTATATAAGTACTCAATGACCCCATGTGACCCCCCTAGTCCTATATAAGTACTCAATGACCCCATGTGACCCCCCTAGTCCTATATAAGTACTCAATGACCCCATGTGACCCCCCTAGTCCTATATAAGTACTCAATGACCCCATGTGACCCCCCCCATGTCCTATATAAGTACTCAATGACCCCATGTGACCCCCCAAGTCCTATATAAGTACTCAATGACCCCATGTGACCCCCCTAGTCCTATATAAGTACTCAATGACCCCATGTGACCCCCCTAGTCCTATATAAGTACTCAATGACCCCATGTGACCCCCCTAGTCCTATATAAGTACTTAATGACCCCATGTGAACCACCCTAGTCCTATATAAGTACTCAATGACCCCATGTGACCCCCCCATGTCCTATATAAGTTCTCAATGACCCCATGTGACCCCCCTAGTCCTATATAAGTACTCAATGACCCCATGTGACCCCCCCATGTCCTATATAAGTACTCAATGACCCCATGTGACCCCCCTAGTCCTATATAAGTACTTAATGACCCCATGTGACCCACCCTAGTCCTATATAAGTACTCAATGACCCCATGTGACCCCCCATGTCCTATATAAGTACTCAATGACCCCATGTGACCCCCCTAGTCCTATATAAGTACTCAATGACCCCTTGTGACCCCCCTAGTCCTATATAAGTACTCAATGACCCCATGTGACCCCCCTAGTCCTATATAAGTACTCAATGACCCCATGTAACCCCCCCATGTCCTATATAAGTACTCAATGACCCCATGTGACCCCCCTAGTCCTATATAAGTACTCAATGACCCCTTGTGACCCACCCTAGTCCTATATAAGTACTCAATGACCCCATGTGACCCCCCCATGTCCCATATAAGTACTCAATGACCCCATGTGACCACCCTAGTCCTATATAAGTACTCAATGACCCCATGTGACCCCCCTAGTCCTATATAAGTACTCAATGACCCCATGTGACCCACCCTAGTCCTATATAAGTACTCAATGACCCCATGTGACCCCCCCATGTCCTATATAAGTACTCAATGACCCCATGTGACCCCCCTAGTCCTATATAAGTACTCAATGACCCCATGTGACCCCCCTAGTCCTATATAAGTACTCAATGACCCCATGTGACCCCCCTAGTCCTATATAAGTACTCAATGACCCCATGTAAACCCCCATGTCCTATATAAGTACTCAATGACCCCATGTGACCCCCCCATGTCCTATATAAGTACTCAATGACCCCATGTGACCCCCCCATGTCCTATATAAGTACTCAATGACCCCATGTGACCCCCCAAGTCCTATATAAGTACTCAATGACCCCATGTGACCCCCCTAGTCCTATATAAGTACTCAATGACCCCATGTGACCCCCCTAGTCCAATATAAGTACTTAATGACCACATGTGACCCACCCTAGTCCTATATAAGTACTCAATGACCCCATGTGACCCCCCATGTCCTATATAAGTACTCAATGACCCCATGTGACCCCCCTAGTCCTATATAAGTACTCAATGACCCCATGTGACCCCCCCATGTCCTATATAAGTAGTCAATGACGCCATGTGACCCCCCTAGTCCTATATAAGTACTCAATGACCCCATGTGACCCCCCTAGTCCTATATAAGTACTCAATGACCCCATGTGACCCCCCCATGTACTATATAAGTACTCAATGACCCCATGTGACCCCCCTAGTCCTATATAAGTACTCAATGACCCCATGTGACCCCCTTAGTCCTATATAAGTACTCAATGACCCCATGTGACCCACCCTATTATTATATAAGTACTCAATGACCCCATATGACCCCCCCATGTCCTATATAAGTACTCAATGACCCCATGTGACCCCCCATGTCCTATATAAGTACTCAATGACCCTATGTGACCCCCCATGTCCTATATAAGTACTCAATGACCCCTTGTGACCCCCCTAGACCTATATAAGTACTCAATGACCCCATGTGACCCCCCATGTCCTATATAAGTACTCAATGACCCCATGTGACCCCCCTAGTCCTATATAAGTACTCAATGACCCCTTGTGACCCCCCTAGTCCTATATAAGTACTCAATGACCCCATGTGACCCCCCTAGTCCTATATAAGTACTCAATGACCCCATGTAACCCCCCCATGTCCTATATAAGTACTCAATGACCCCATGTGACCCCCCCATGTCCTATATAAGTACTCAATGACCCCATGTGACCCCCCTAGTCCTATATAAGTACTCAATGACCCCATGTGACCCCCCTAGTCCTATGTAAGTACTCAATGACCCCATGTGACCCCCCCATGTCCTATATAAGTACTCAATGACCCCATGTGACCCCCCCATGTCCTATATAAGTACTCAATGACCCCATGTGACCCCCCTAGTCCTATATAAGTACTCAATGACCCCATGTGACCCCCCTAGTCCTATATAAGTACTCAATGACCCCATGTGACCCCCCTAGTCCTATATAAGTACTCAATGACCCCATGTGACCCCCCTAGTCCTATATAAGTACTCAATGACCCCATGTGACCCCCCCCATGTCCTATATAAGTACTCAATGACCCCATGTGACCCCCCAAGTCCTATATAAGTACTCAATGACCCCATGTGACCCCCCTAGTCCTATATAAGTACTCAATGACCCCATGTGACCCCCCTAGTCCTATATAAGTACTCAATGACCCCATGTGACCCCCCTAGTCCTATATAAGTACTTAATGACCCCATGTGAACCACCCTAGTCCTATATAAGTACTCAATGACCCCATGTGACCCCCCCATGTCCTATATAAGTTCTCAATGACCCCATGTGACCCCCCTAGTCCTATATAAGTACTCAATGACCCCATGTGACCCCCCCATGTCCTATATAAGTACTCAATGACCCCATGTGACCCCCCTAGTCCTATATAAGTACTTAATGACCCCATGTGACCCACCCTAGTCCTATATAAGTACTCAATGACCCCATGTGACCCCCCATGTCCTATATAAGTACTCAATGACCCCATGTGACCCCCCTAGTCCTATATAAGTACTCAATGACCCCATGTGACCCCCCCATGTCCTATATAAGTAGTCAATGACGCCATGTGACCCCCCGATGTCCTATATAAGTACTCAATGACCCCATGTGACCCCCCTAGTCCTATATAAGTACTCAATGACCCCATGTGACCCCCCTAGTCCTATATAAGTACTTAATGACCCCATGTGAACCACCATAGTCCTATATAAGTACTCAATGACCCCATGTGACCCCCCATGTCCTATATAAGTACTCAATGACCCCATGTGACCCCCCCATGTCCTATATAAGTACTCAATGACCCCATGTGACCCCCCTAGCCCTATATAAGTACTCAATGACCCCATGTGACCCCCCTAGCCCTATATAAGTACTCAATGACCCCATGTAACCCCCCCATGTCCTATATAAGTACTCAATGACCCCATGTGACCCCCCCATGTCCTATATAAGTACTCAATGACCCCATGTGACCCCCCTAGTCCTATATAAGTACTCAATGACCCCATGTGACCCCCCCATGTGCTATATAAGTACTCAATGACCCTATGTGACCCCCCTAGTCCTATATAAGTACTCAATGACCCCATGTGACCCCCCTAGTCCTATATAAGTACTCAATGACCCCATGTGACACCCCTAGTCCTATATAAGTACTCAATGACCCCATGTGACCCCCCATGTCCTATATAAGTACTCAATGACCCCATGTGACCCCCCTAGTCCTATATAAGTACTCAATGACCCCATGTGACCCCCCCATGTCCTATATAAGTACTCAATGACGCCATGTGACCCCCCTAGTCCTATATAAGTACTCAATGACCCCATGTGACCCCCCTAGTCCTATATAAGTACTCAATGACCCCATGTGACCCCCCCATGTACTATATAAGTACTCAATGACCCCATGTGACCCCCCTAGTCCTATATAAGTACTCAATGACCCCATGTGACCCCCTTAGTCCTATATAAGTACTCAATGACCCCATGTGACCCACCCTATTATTATATAAGTACTCAATGACCCCATGTGACCCCCCCATGTCCTATATAAGTACTCAATGACCCCATGTGACCCCCCATGTCCTATATAAGTACTCAATGACCCTATGTGACCCCCCATGTCCTATATAAGTACTCAATGACCCCATGTGACCCCCCTAGACCTATATAAGTACTCAATGACCCCATGTGACCCCCCATGTCCTATATAAGTACTCAATGACCCCATGTGACCCCCCTAGTCCTATATAAGTACTCAATGACCCCTTGTGACCCCCCTAGTCCTATATAAGTACTCAATGACCCCATGTGACCCCCCTAGTCCTATATAAGTACTCAATGACCCCATGTGACCCCCCTAGTCCTATATAAGTACTTAATGACCCCATGTGAACCACCCTAGTCCTATATAAGTACTCAATGACCCCATGTGACCCCCCCATGTCCTATATAAGTTCTCAATGACCCCATGTGACCCCCCTAGTCCTATATAAGTACTCAATGACCCCATGTGACCCCCCCATGTCCTATATAAGTACTCAATGACCCCATGTGACCCCCCTAGTCCTATATAAGTACTTAATGACCCCATGTGACCCACCCTAGTCCTATATAAGTACTCAATGACCCCATGTGACCCCCCATGTCCTATATAAGTACTCAATGACCCCATGTGACCCCCCTAGTCCTATATAAGTACTCAATGACCCCTTGTGACCCCCCTAGTCCTATATAAGTACTCAATGACCCCATGTGACCCCCCTAGTCCTATATAAGTACTCAATGACCCCATGTAACCCCCCCATGTCCTATATAAGTACTCAATGACCCCATGTGACCCCCCTAGTCCTATATAAGTACTCAATGACCCCTTGTGACCCACCCTAGTCCTATATAAGTACTCAATGACCCCATGTGACCCCCCCATGTCCCATATAAGTACTCAATGACCCCATGTGACCACCCTAGTCCTATATAAGTACTCAATGACCCCATGTGACCCCCCTAGTCCTATATAAGTACTCAATGACCCCATGTGACCCACCCTAGTCCTATATAAGTACTCAATGACCCCATGTGACCCCCCCATGTCCTATATAAGTACTCAATGACCCCATGTGACCCCCCTAGTCCTATATAAGTACTCAATGACCCCATGTGACCCCCCTAGTCCTATATAAGTACTCAATGACCCCATGTGACCCCCCTAGTCCTATATAAGTACTCAATGACCCCATGTAACCCCCCCATGTCCTATATAAGTACTCAATGACCCCATGTGACCCCCCCATGTCCTATATAAGTACTCAATGACCCCATGTGACCCCCCCATGTCCTATATAAGTACTCAATGACCCCATGTGACCCCCCCATGTCCTATATAAGTACTCAATGACCCCATGTGACCCCCCTAGTCCTATATAAGTACTCAATGACCCCATGTGACCCCCCTAGTCCAATATAAGTACTTAATGACCACATGTGACCCACCCTAGTCCTATATAAGTACTCAATGACCCCATGTGACCCCCCATGTCCTATATAAGTACTCAATGACCCCATGTGACCCCCCTAGTCCTATATAAGTACTCAATGACCCCATGTGACCCCCCCATGTCCTATATAAGTAGTCAATGACGCCATGTGACCCCCCTAGTCCTATATAAGTACTCAATGACCCCATGTGACCCCCCTAGTCCTATATAAGTACTCAATGACCCCATGTGACCCCCCCATGTACTATATAAGTACTCAATGACCCCATGTGACCCCCCTAGTCCTATATAAGTACTCAATGACCCCATGTGACCCCCTTAGTCCTATATAAGTACTCAATGACCCCATGTGACCCACCCTATTATTATATAAGTACTCAATGACCCCATATGACCCCCCCATGTCCTATATAAGTACTCAATGACCCCATGTGACCCCCCATGTCCTATATAAGTACTCAATGACCCTATGTGACCCCCCATGTCCTATATAAGTACTCAATGACCCCATGTGACCCCCCTAGACCTATATAAGTACTCAATGACCCCATGTGACCCCCCATGTCCTATATAAGTACTCAATGACCCCATGTGACCCCCCTAGTCTTATATAAGTACTCAATGACCCCTTGTGACCCCCCTAGTCCTATATAAGTACTCAATGACCCCATGTGACCCCCCTAGTCCTATATAAGTACTCAATGACCCCATGTAACCCCCCCATGTCCTATATAAGTACTCAATGACCCCATGTGACCCCCCCATGTCCTATATAAGTACTCAATGACCCCATGTGACCCCCCTAGTCCTATATAAGTACTCAATGACCCCATGTGACCCCCCTAGTCCTATGTAAGTACTCAATGACCCCATGTGACCCCCCCATGTCCTATATAAGTACTCAATGACCCCATGTGACCCCCCCATGTCCTATATAAGTACTCAATGACCCCATGTGACCCCCCTAGTCCTATATAAGTACTCAATGACCCCATGTGACCCCCCTAGTCCTATATAAGTACTCAATGACCCCATGTGACCCCCCTAGTCCTATATAAGTACTCAATGACCCCATGTGACCCCCCTAGTCCTATATAAGTACTCAATGACCCCATGTGACCCCCCCCATGTCCTATATAAGTACTCAATGACCCCATGTGACCCCCCAAGTCCTATATAAGTACTCAATGACCCCATGTGACCCCCCTAGTCCTATATAAGTACTCAATGACCCCATGTGACCCCCCTAGTCCTATATAAGTACTCAATGACCCCATGTGACCCCCCTAGTCCTATATAAGTACTTAATGACCCCATGTGAACCACCCTAGTCCTATATAAGTACTCAATGACCCCATGTGACCCCCCCATGTCCTATATAAGTTCTCAATGACCCCATGTGACCCCCCTAGTCCTATATAAGTACTCAATGACCCCATGTGACCCCCCCATGTCCTATATAAGTACTCAATGACCCCATGTGACCCCCCTAGTCCTATATAAGTACTTAATGACCCCATGTGACCCACCCTAGTCCTATATAAGTACTCAATGACCCCATGTGACCCCCCATGTCCTATATAAGTACTCAATGACCCCATGTGACCCCCCTAGTCCTATATAAGTACTCAATGACCCCATGTGACCCCCCCATGTCCTATATAAGTAGTCAATGACGCCATGTGACCCCCCGATGTCCTATATAAGTACTCAATGACCCCATGTGACCCCCTAGTCCTATATAAGTACTCAATGACCCCATGTGACCCCCCTAGTCCTATATAAGTACTTAATGACCCCATGTGAACCACCATAGTCCTATATAAGTACTCAATGACCCCATGTGACCCCCCATGTCCTATATAAGTACTCAATGACCCCATGTGACCCCCCCATGTCCTATATAAGTACTCAATGACCCCATGTGACCCCCCCATGTCCTATATAAGTACTCAATGACCCCATGTGACCCCCCTAGTCCTATATAAGTACTCAATGACCCCATGTGACCCCCCTAGTCCTATATAAGTACTCAATGACCCCATGTGACCCCCCTAGTCCTATATAAGTACTCAATGACCCCATGTAACCCCCCCATGTCCTATATAAGTACTCAATGACCCCATGTGACCCCCCCATGTCTTATATAAGTACTCAATGACCCCATGTGACCCCCCTAGTCCTATATAAGTACTCAATGACCCCATGTGACCCCCCTAGTCCTATGTAAGTACTCAATGACCCCATGTGACCCCCCCATGTCCTATATAAGTACTCAATGACCCCATGTGACCCCCCCATGTCCTATATAAGTACTCAATGACCCCATGTGACCCCCCTAGTCCTATATAAGTACTCAATGACCCCATGTGACCCCCCTAGTCCTATATAAGTACTCAATGACCCCATGTGACCCCCCTAGTCCTATATAAGTACTCAATGACCCCATGTGACCCCCCTAGTCCTATATAAGTACTCAATGACCCCATGTGACCCCCCCCATGTCCTATATAAGTACTCAATGACCCCATGTGACCCCCCAAGTCCTATATAAGTACTCAATGACCCCATGTGACCCCCCTAGTCCTATATAAGTACTCAATGACCCCATGTGACCCCCCTAGTCCTATATAAGTACTCAATGACCCCATGTGACCCCCCTAGTCCTATATAAGTACTTAATGACCCCATGTGAACCACCCTAGTCCTATATAAGTACTCAATGACCCCATGTGACCCCCCCATGTCCTATATAAGTTCTCAATGACCCCATGTGACCCCCCTAGTCCTATATAAGTACTCAATGACCCCATGTGACCCCCCCATGTCCTATATAAGTACTCAATGACCCCATGTGACCCCCCTAGTCCTATATAAGTACTTAATGACCCCATGTGACCCACCCTAGTCCTATATAAGTACTCAATGACCCCATGTGACCCCCCATGTCCTATATAAGTACTCAATGACCCCATGTGACCCCCCTAGTCCTATATAAGTACTCAATGACCCCTTGTGACCCCCCTAGTCCTATATAAGTACTCAATGACCCCATGTGACCCCCCTAGTCCTATATAAGTACTCAATGACCCCATGTAACCCCCCCATGTCCTATATAAGTACTCAATGACCCCATGTGACCCCCCTAGTCCTATATAAGTACTCAATGACCCCTTGTGACCCACCCTAGTCCTATATAAGTACTCAATGACCCCATGTGACCCCCCCATGTCCCATATAAGTACTCAATGACCCCATGTGACCACCCTAGTCCTATATAAGTACTCAATGACCCCATGTGACCCCCCTAGTCCTATATAAGTACTCAATGACCCCATGTGACCCACCCTAGTCCTATATAAGTACTCAATGACCCCATGTGACCCCCCCATGTCCTATATAAGTACTCAATGACCCCATGTGACCCCCCTAGTCCTATATAAGTACTCAATGACCCCATGTGACCCCCCTAGTCCTATATAAGTACTCAATGACCCCATGTGACCCCCCTAGTCCTATATAAGTACTCAATGACCCCATGTAAACCCCCATGTCCTATATAAGTACTCAATGACCCCATGTGACCCCCCCATGTCCTATATAAGTACTCAATGACCCCATGTGACCCCCCCATGTCCTATATAAGTACTCAATGACCCCATGTGACCCCCCAAGTCCTATATAAGTACTCAATGACCCCATGTGACCCCCCTAGTCCTATATAAGTACTCAATGACCCCATGTGACCCCCCTAGTCCAATATAAGTACTTAATGACCACATGTGACCCACCCTAGTCCTATATAAGTACTCAATGACCCCATGTGACCCCCCATGTCCTATATAAGTACTCAATGACCCCATGTGACCCCCCTAGTCCTATATAAGTACTCAATGACCCCATGTGACCCCCCCATGTCCTATATAAGTAGTCAATGACGCCATGTGACCCCCCTAGTCCTATATAAGTACTCAATGACCCCATGTGACCCCCCTAGTCCTATATAAGTACTCAATGACCCCATGTGACCCCCCCATGTACTATATAAGTACTCAATGACCCCATGTGACCCCCCTAGTCCTATATAAGTACTCAATGACCCCATGTGACCCCCTTAGTCCTATATAAGTACTCAATGACCCCATGTGACCCACCCTATTATTATATAAGTACTCAATGACCCCATATGACCCCCCCATGTCCTATATAAGTACTCAATGACCCCATGTGACCCCCCATGTCCTATATAAGTACTCAATGACCCTATGTGACCCCCCATGTCCTATATAAGTACTCAATGACCCCTTGTGACCCCCCTAGACCTATATAAGTACTCAATGACCCCATGTGACCCCCCATGTCCTATATAAGTACTCAATGACCCCATGTGACCCCCCTAGTCCTATATAAGTACTCAATGACCCCTTGTGACCCCCCTAGTCCTATATAAGTACTCAATGACCCCATGTGAGCCCCCTAGTCCTATATAAGTACTCAATGACCCCATGTAACCCCCCCATGTCCTATATAAGTACTCAATGACCCCATGTGACCCCCCCATGTCCTATATAAGTACTCAATGACCCCATGTGACCCCCCTAGTCCTATATAAGTACTCAATGACCCCATGTGACCCCCCTAGTCCTATGTAAGTACTCAATGACCCCATGTGACCCCCCCATGTCCTATATAAGTACTCAATGACCCCATGTGACCCCCCCATGTCCTATATAAGTACTCAATGACCCCATGTGACCCCCCTAGTCCTATATAAGTACTCAATGACCCCATGTGACCCCCCTAGTCCTATATAAGTACTCAATGACCCCATGTGACCCCCCTAGTCCTATATAAGTACTCAATGACCCCATGTGACCCCCCTAGTCCTATATAAGTACTCAATGACCCCATGTGACCCCCCCCATGTCCTATATAAGTACTCAATGACCCCATGTGACCCCCCAAGTCCTATATAAGTACTCAATGACCCCATGTGACCCCCCTAGTCCTATATAAGTACTCAATGACCCCATGTGACCCCCCTAGTCCTATATAAGTACTCAATGACCCCATGTGACCCCCCTAGTCCTATATAAGTACTTAATGACCCCATGTGAACCACCCTAGTCCTATATAAGTACTCAATGACCCCATGTGACCCCCCCATGTCCTATATAAGTTCTCAATGACCCCATGTGACCCCCCCTAGTCCTATATAAGTACTCAATGACCCCATGTGACCCCCCCATGTCCTATATAAGTACTCAATGACCCCATGTGACCCCCCTAGTCCTATATAAGTACTTAATGACCCCATGTGACCCACCCTAGTCCTATATAAGTACTCAATGACCCCATGTGACCCCCCATGTCCTATATAAGTACTCAATGACCCCATGTGACCCCCCCTAGTCCTATATAAGTACTCAATGACCCCATGTGACCCCCCCATGTCCTATATAAGTAGTCAATGACGCCATGTGACCCCCCGATGTCCTATATAAGTACTCAATGACCCCATGTGACCCCCCTAGTCCTATATAAGTACTCAATGACCCCATGTGACCCCCCTAGTCCTATATAAGTACTTAATGACCCCATGTGAACCACCATAGTCCTATATAAGTACTCAATGACCCCATGTGACCCCCCATGTCCTATATAAGTACTCAATGACCCCATGTGACCCCCCCATGTCCTATATAAGTACTCAATGACCCCATGTGACCCCCCTAGCCCTATATAAGTACTCAATGACCCCATGTGACCCCCCTAGCCCTATATAAGTACTCAATGACCCCATGTAACCCCCCCATGTCCTATATAAGTACTCAATGACCCCATGTGACCCCCCCATGTCCTATATAAGTACTCAATGACCCCATGTGACCCCCCTAGTCCTATATAAGTACTCAATGACCCCATGTGACCCCCCCATGTGCTATATAAGTACTCAATGACCCTATGTGACCCCCCTAGTCCTATATAAGTACTCAATGACCCCATGTGACCCCCCTAGTCCTATATAAGTACTCAATGACCCCATGTGACACCCCTAGTCCTATATAAGTACTCAATGACCCCATGTGACCCCCCATGTCCTATATAAGTACTCAATGACCCCATGTGACCCCCCTAGTCCTATATAAGTACTCAATGACCCCATGTGACCCCCCCATGTCCTATATAAGTACTCAATGACGCCATGTGACCCCCCTAGTCCTATATAAGTACTCAATGACCCCATGTGACCCCCCCTAGTCCTATATAAGTACTCAATGACCCCATGTGACCCCCCCATGTACTATATAAGTACTCAATGACCCCATGTGACCCCCCTAGTCCTATATAAGTACTCAATGACCCCATGTGACCCCCTTAGTCCTATATAAGTACTCAATGACCCCATGTGACCCACCCTATTATTATATAAGTACTCAATGACCCCATGTGACCCCCCCATGTCCTATATAAGTACTCAATGACCCCATGTGACCCCCCATGTCCTATATAAGTACTCAATGACCCTATGTGACCCCCCATGTCCTATATAAGTACTCAATGACCCCATGTGACCCCCCTAGACCTATATAAGTACTCAATGACCCCATGTGACCCCCCATGTCCTATATAAGTACTCAATGACCCCATGTGACCCCCCCTAGTCCTATATAAGTACTCAATGACCCCTTGTGACCCCCCTAGTCCTATATAAGTACTCAATGACCCCATGTGACCCCCCTAGTCCTATATAAGTACTCAATGACCCCATGTGACCCCCCTAGTCCTATATAAGTACTTAATGACCCCATGTGAACCACCCTAGTCCTATATAAGTACTCAATGACCCCATGTGACCCCCCCATGTCCTATATAAGTTCTCAATGACCCCATGTGACCCCCCTAGTCCTATATAAGTACTCAATGACCCCATGTGACCCCCCCATGTCCTATATAAGTACTCAATGACCCCATGTGACCCCCCTAGTCCTATATAAGTACTTAATGACCCCATGTGACCCACCCT
>NW_027117268.1:0-17128 GCF_024137725.1 Prorops nasuta
CAGGGAGTACTTCTATGTGACTAGGGTAACTCACTTGCGGTCAGAGATTACATATAAAGGGGCAAGGATAACTCACTAGGGGTCAGGGGGTACTTATATAGCGGCTAGGGTAACTCACTTGGGGTCAGGGAGTACTTATATGGGACTAGGGTAACTCACTTGTTGTCATCGAGTACTTATATGGGACCAGGGTAACTCACTTGGGGCCAGGGTGTTCTTATTAATGGGTTAGGGTAACTCACTTGGGGTCAGGAAGTACTTAAAAGGGACTAGGGTAATTCACTTGAGGTCTGGGAGTACATATAAAGCGGCAAGGGTAACTCACTTTGAGTCTAAGAGTACATATAAAGGGGCTAGGGTAACTCACTTAGGGTCTGGGAGTACTTATAAAGGGGCTATGGTATCTCAATTGGGGTCAGGGAGTACTAATATGGGACTAGGGTAACACACTTGCGGTCAGAGAGTACATATAAAGGGGCTAGGATAACTCACTTGGGGTCAGGGAGAACTTATGATGGGGCTAAGGTAACTCACTTGGGGTCAGGGAGTAACTATTTGGGAATAGGTTAACTCACTTGCGGTCAGAGAGTTCATATCAAGGGGCTAGGACAACACATTTGGGGTCAGGGAGTACTTATGGGACTAGGGCAACACACTTGGGGTTAGGGAGTACTTCTATGGAACTAGGATAACTCACTTGGGGTCAGGGAGTACTTCTAAGTGACTAGGGTAACTCACTTGAGGTCAGGGAGTACTTCTATGGGACTATGGTAACTACTTGGGGTCTGGGAGTACTTATATGGGACAAGGGTAACTCATTTGGGGTCAGGGAGTACTTATAAACGGGCTAGGGTAACCCACTTTGTGTCAAGGAGTGCTTATATTAGACTAGGCTAAATCACTTGTGGTCTGGGAGTACTTATATGGGACCAGGGTAACTCACTTGGGGCCAGGGTGTACTTATAAAGGGGCTAGGGTAACTCACTTGGGGTCAGGGAGTACTTATTTGGGACTAGGGTACTCACTTAGGGACAGGGAGTTCTTATATGGGACTAGGGTAACTCACTTGCGGTCAGAGAGTACATATAAAGGGGATATGATAACTCACTTGGGGTCGGGGAGTACTTAAAAAGGGGCTAAGGTAACAAACCTGGGTTCAGGGAGTACTTATATGAGACTAGGGTAACACACTTGGGGTCAGGGAGTACTTATAAAGAGGTTTGAATAACTCACTTGCGGTCAGAGAGTACATATAAAGGGGCTGGGATAACTCACTTGGGGTCAGGGAGTACTTATAAAGGGGCAATGTTAACTCACTTGGGGTCAGGGAGTACTTATAAAGGGGCTATGGTAACTCACTTGGGGTCAGGGAGTACATATATGGGACTATGGTAACTCACTTGCGGTCAGAGAGTACATATAAAGGGGCTAGGATAACTCACTTGGGGTCAGGGAGTACTTATATAGGGGCTATGGTAACTCACTTGGGGTCAGGGAGTACTACTATGGGACTAGTGTAACTCACTTGCGGTCAGAGAGTACATATAAAGGGGCTAGGGTAACTCACTTGCGGTCAGAGTGTACATATAATGGGGCTAGGGTAACTCACTGGCGGTCAGAGAGTACATATAAAAGGGCTAGGATAACTTACTTGGGGTCAGGGAGTACTTATAAGGGGCTAGGATAACTCACTTGGTGTCTGTGAGTACTTATTTGGGACCAGGGTACTCACTTGGGGCCAGGGTGTACTTATTAAAGGTCTAGGGTAACACTCTTGGGGTCAGGGAGTACTTATATAGGGGCTATGGTAACTCACTTGGGGTCAGGGAGTACTACTATGGGACTAGTGTAACTCACTTGCGGTCGGAGAGTACATATAAAGGGGCTAGGGTAACTCACTGGCGGTCAGAGAGTACATATAAAAGGGCTAGGATAACTTACTTGGGGTCAGGGAGTACTTATAAGGGGCTAGGATAACTCACTTGGTGTCTGTGAGTACTTATTTGGGACCAGGGTACTCACTTGGGGCCAGGGTGTACTTATTAAAGGTCTAGGGTAACACTCTTGGGGTCAGGGAGTACTTATAAGGGACTAGGGTATCTCACTTGGGGTCTGGGAGTACATATAAAGCGGCTAGGATAACTCACTTGCGGTCAGAGAGTACATATAAAGGGGCTAGGGTAACTCAATTGGGGTCAGAGAGTACATATAAAGGGGTTAGGATAACTCACTTGGGGTCAGGGAGTACTTATAAAGGGGCTATGTTAACTCACTTGGGGTCAGGGAGTACTTATAAAGGGGTTATGGTAACTCACTTGGGGTCAGGGAGTACTACTATGGGACTAGTGTAACTCACTTGCCGTCAGAGAGTACATATAAAGGGGCTAGGATAACTCACTTGGGGTCAGGGAGTACTTATGATGGGGCTATGGAAACTCACTTGGGGTCAAGGAGTACCTATATGGGAATAGGGTAACTCACTTGCGTTCAGAGAATTCATATCAAGGGGCTAGGACAACACATTTGGGGTCAGGGGGTACTTATATGGGACTAGGGCAACAAACTTGGGGTTAGGGAGTACTTCTATGGAACTAGGATAACTCACTTGGGGTAAGGGAGTACTTCTATGGGACTAGGGTAACTCACTTGTTGTCTGTGAGTACTAATATGGGACCAGGGTAACTCACTTGGGGTCAGGGAGTACTTATATGGGACTAGGGTAACTCGCTTTAGGTCTGGGAGTACTTATATGGGACTAAGGTAACTCACTTGGGGTCAGGGAGTACTAATATGGGACTAGGGTAACTCGCTTTGGGTCAGGGAATACCTATATGTGACTAGGGTAACTCACTTGGAGTCAGGGAGTACTTATATGGGACTAGGGTAACTCGCTTTAGGTCTGGGAGTACTTATATGGTACTAGGGTAACTCACTTGGGGGTCAGGGAGTAATTATAATAGGGCTAGGGTAACTGAATTGGGGTAAGGGAGTACCTATATGGGAATAAGGTAACTCACTTGGGGTCAGGGAATACATATATGGGACTAGGGTAACTCACTTGGGGTCAGGGAGTAATTATATGGGACTAGGGTAACTGCTTTAGGTCAGGGAGTACTTATATGGTACTACTGTAACTCACTTGGGGGTCAGGGAATACTTATATGGAACCAGGGTAACTCACTGGGGGTCATGGGGTACTTATAAAGGGGCTAGGGTAACTCACATGGGGGTCAGGGAGTACTTATAAAGGGGCTAGGGCAAGTCACTTGGGGTCAGGGAGTAATAATAAAGGGTCTTAGGTAACTCACTTGGGATCATGGAGTACTTATATGGCACTAGGGTAACTTGCATTGGGTCAGGGAGTACTTATATGAGACTAGGGTAACTCACTTGGGGTCAGGGAGTACTTATAAGGGGCTAGGATAACTCACTTGGGGTCAGGGAGTACTTATATGGGACTAGGGTAACTCACTTGTGGTCAGGGAGTACTTATAAAGGGGCTAGGGTAACTCGCTTGGGGTCATGGAGTAATAATAAAGTGTCTTGGGTAACTCGCTTTGGTTCAGGGAGTACTTATTTGGGACTAGGGTAACTTACTTTGGGTCAGGGAGTAATAATAAAGGGTCTTGGGTAACACACTTTGTGTCAGGGAGTACTTATGTGGGACTAGGGTAACTCACTTGGGGTCAGGGAGTACCTATATGGGACTAAGGTAACTCACTTGGGGTCAGGCAATACCTATATGGGATTAGGGTAACTCACTTGGGGTCAGGGAGTACTTATATGGGACTAGGGTAACTCGCTTTAGGTCTGGGAGTACTTATATGGGACTAAGGTAACTCACTTGGGGTCAGGGAGTACTTATATGGGACTAGGGTAACTCGCTTTGGGTCAGGGAATACCTATATGGGACTAGTGTATCTCACTTGGAGTCAGGGAGTACTTATAAGTGACTAGGGTAACTCACTTAGGGTCAGGGAGTACTTATATGTGACTAGGGTAACTCACTTGGGGTCATGGGGTACTTATAAAGGGGCTAGGGTAACTCACATGGGGGTCAGGATGTACTTATATGGGAATAGGGTACCATACTTGGGGTCAGGGAGTACTTATAAAGGGGATAGGGTAACTCACTTGGGGTCAGGGAGTACTTATAAAGGGCTAGGGTAACTCGCTTGGTGTTAGGGAGTAATAATAAAGTGTCTTGCGTAACTCACTTTGGGTCAGGGAGTACTTATTTGGGACTAGGGTAACTTACCTGGGGTCAGGGAGTAATAATAAAGGGTCTTGGGTAACTCACATGGGATCATGGAGTACTTATATGGGACTAGGGTAACTTACTTGCGGTCAGGGAGTACTAATAAAAGGGCTTGGTTAACTCACTTTGGGTCAGGGAGTACTTATATGGGACTAGGGTAACTCACATGGGGTCAGGATGTACTTATATGGGAGTAGGGTAACTCACTTGGGGTCAGGGAGTACTTATATGGGACTAGGGTAACTCGCTTTGGGTTAGGGAGTATTAATAAAGGGGCTAGTGTAATTCACTTAGTGTCAGGGAGTACTTATATGTCACTAGGGTAACTCACTTGGCGTCAGGGAGTACTTATATGTGATAAGCGTAACTCACTTAAGGTAAGGGAGTACTTATATGGGACTAGGGTAACTCGCTTTGGGTCAGGGAATACCTATATGGGACTAGTGTAACTCACTTGGAGTCAGGGAGTACTTATAAGTGACTAGGGTAACTCACTTAGGGTCAGGGAGTACTTATATGTGATAAGGGTATCTCACTTAGGGTGAGGAGTACTTTTATGGGACTAGGGTAACTCGCATTAGGTCAGGCAGTACTTATAATGCACTAGGGTAACTCACTTGGGGTCAGGGAGTACTTATATGTGACTAGGGTAACTCACTTAGGTTCAGGGAGTACTTATATGTGATAAGGGTAATTCATTTAGTGTCAGGGAGTACTTATATGGGACTAGGGTAACTCACTTGGGGTCAGGGAGTACTCATATGGTACTAGTGTAACTCACTTGGGGTCAGGGAGTACTTATATGGGACTAAGGTAACTCGCATTGGGTCAGGGAGTACTTATATGGCACTAGGGTAACTCACTTGGGGTCAGGGAGTAATTATAAAAGGGCTAGAGTAACTGAATTGGGGTAAGGGAGTACCTATATGGGAATAAGGTAACTCACTTGGGGTCAGGGAATACATATATGGGACTAGGGTAACTCACTTGGGGTCAGGGAGTACTTATATGGGACTAGGGTAACTCACTTGTGGTCAGGGAGTACTTATAAGGGGCTAGGGTAACTCGCTTGGGGTCAGGGAGTAATAATAAAGTATCTTGGGTAACTCACTTTGGTTCTGGGAGTACTTATTTGGGACTAGGGTTACTTACTTGCGGTCAGGGAGTAATAATAAAGGGTCTTGGGTAACTCACTTTGTGTCAGGGAGTACATATTTGGGACTAGGGTAACTCACTTGTGGTCAGGGATTACCTATATGGGACTAAGGTAACTCACTTGGGGTCAGGGAATACCTATATGGGACTAGGGTAACTCACTTGGGGTCAGGGAGTACTTATATGGGACTAGGGTAACTCGCTTTAGGTCTGGGAGTACTTATATGGTACTAGGGTAACTCACTTGGGTGTCAGGGAGTAATTATAATAGGGCTAGGGTAACTGAATTGGGGTAAGGGAGTACCTATATGGGAATAAGGTAACTGACTTGGGGTCAGGGAATACATATATGGGACTAGGGTAACTCACTTGGGGTCAGGGAGTAATTATATGGGACTAGGGTAACTCGCTTTAGGTCAGGGAGTACTTATATGGTACTACTGTAACTCACTTGGGGGTCAGGGAATACTTATATGGAACGAGAGTAACTCACTGGGGGTCATGGGGTACTTATAAAGGGGCTAGGGTAACTCACATGGGGGTCAGGGAGTACTTATAAGGGACTAGGGTACCATACTTGGGGTCAGGGAGTACTTATAAAGGGGCTAGGGCAAGTCACTTGGGGTCAGGGAGTACTTATAAAGGGGCTAGGGTAACTCGCTTTGGGTCAGGGAGTACTTATATAGGACTAAGGTAACTCGCTTTAGGTCAGGGAGTACTTATATGGTACTAGGGAAACTCACTTGGGGGTCAGGGAGTACTTAAAAAGGGGCTAGGGTAACTCACATGGGGGTCAGGGAGTACTTATATGGGAATAGGGTACCATACTTGGGGTCAGGGAGTACTTATAAAGGGGCTAGGGCAACTCACTTGGGGTCAAGGAGTACTTATATGTGACTAGGGTAACTCACTTAGGGTCAGGGAGTACTTATATGTGATAAGGGTAACTCACTTAGGGTCAGGGAGTACTTATATGGGACTAGGGTAACTCACTTGGGGTCAGGGAGTACTTATTTGGGACTAGGGTAACCCACTTGTGGTCAGGGAGTACTTATATGGGACCAGGGTAACTAACATGTGATCATGGGGTACTTATAAAGGGGCTAGGGTAACTCACATGGGGGTCAGGAAGTACTTATATGGGAATAGGGTACCATACTTGGGGTCAGGGAGTACTTATAAAGGGGCTAGGGCAACTCACTTAGAGTCAGGGAGTACTTATATGTGATAAGGGTAACTCACTGAGCGTCAGGGAGTACTTATATGGGACTAGGGTAACTTGCATTGGGTCAGGGAGTACTTATATGGCACTAGGGTAACTCACTTGGGGTCAGGGAGTAATTATAAAAGGGCTAGAGTAACTGAATTGGGGTAAGGGAGTACCTATATGGGAATAAGGTAACTCATTTGGGGTCAGGGAATATATATATGGGACTAGGTTAACTCACTTGGGGTCAGGGAGTACTTATATGGGACTAGGGTAACCCACTTGTGGTCAGGGAGTACTTATATGGGACTAGGGTAACTCACTTGGGGTCAGGGAGTACTTATATGGGACTAGGGTAACTCGCTTTAGGTCTGGGAGTACTTATATGGGACTAAGGTAACTCACTTGGAGTAAGGGAGTACTTATATGGGACTAGGGTAACTCGCTTTGTGTCAGGGAATACCTATATGGGACTAGTGTAACTCACTTGGAGTCAGGGAGTACTTATAAGTGACTAGGGTAACTCACTTAGGGTCAGGGAGTACTTATATGTGATAAGGGTATCTCACTTAGGGTGAGGGAGTACTTTTATGGGACTAGGGTAACTCGCATTGGGTCAGGGAGTACTTATAATGCACTAGGGTAACTCACTTGGGGTCAGGGAGTACTTATATGTGACTAGGGTAACTCACTTAGGTTCAGGGAGTACTTATATGTGATAAGGGTAACTCATTTAGTGTCAGGGAGTACTTATATGGGACTAGGGTAACTTGCATTGGGTCAGGGAGTACTTATATGGGACTAGGGTAACTCACTTGGGGTCAGGGAGTACTCATATGGGACTAGTGTAACTCACTTGGGGTCAGGGAGTACTTATATGGGACTAAGGTAACTCGCATTGGGTCAGGGAGTACTTATATGGCACTAGGGTAACTCACTTGGGGGTCAGGGAGTAATTATAAAAGGGCTAGGGTAACTGAATTGGGGTAAGGGAGTACATATATGGGAATAAGGTAACTCACTTGGGGTCAGGGAATACCTATATGGGACAAGGGTAACTCACTTGGGGTCAGGGAGTACTTATATGGGACAAGGGTAACTCACTTGGGGTCAGGGAATACCTATATGGGACTAAGGTAACTCACTTGGGGTAAGGGAATACCTATATGGGACAAGGATAACTCACTTGGGGTCAGGGAGTACTTATATAGGACAAGGGTAACTCACTTGGGGTCAGGGAGTACCTATATGGGACAAGGGTAACTCACTTGGGGTCAGGGAGTACTTATAAGGGACTAGGGTAACTCGCTTTAGGTCAGGGAGTACTTATATGGTACTAGGTTAACTCACTTGGGGGTCAGGGAGTAATTATAAAAGGGCTAGGGTAACTGAATTGGTGTAAGGGAGTACCTATATGGGAATAAGGTAACTCACATGGGGTCAGGGAATACATATATGGGTCTAGGGTAACTCACTTGGGGTCAGGGAGTACTTGTATGGGACTAGGGTAACTCGCTTTAGGTCAGGGAGTACTTACATGGAACCAGGGTAACTCACATGTGATCATGGGGTACTTATAAAGGGGCTAGGGTAACTCACATGAGGGTCAGGAAGTACTTATATGGGAATAGGGTACCATACTTGGGGTCAGGGAGTACTTATAAAGGGGCTAGGGCAACTCACTTGGGGTCAGGGAGTACTTATAAAGGGGCTAGGGTAACTCGCTTGGTGTCAGGGAGTAATAATAAAGTGTCTTGCGTAACTCGCTTTGGGTCAGAGAGTACTTATTTGGGACTAGGGTAACTTACTTGGGGTCAGGGAGTACTAATAAAAGGGCTTGGTTAACTCACTTTGGGTCAGGGAGTACTTATATGGAACTAGGGTAACTCACTTGGGGTCAGGATGTACTTATATGGGACTAGGGTAACTCAATTGGGGTCAGGGAGTACTTATATGGGACTAGGGTAACTCGCTTGGGGTCAGGGAGTACTTATAAAGGAGCTAGGGCAACTCACCTGGGGTCAGGGAATACTTATATGTGACTAGAGTAACTCACTTAGGGTCAGGGAGTACTTATATGTGATAAGGGTAACTCACTTAGGGTCAAGGAGTACTTATATGGGACTAGGGTAACTGCCATTGGGTCAGGGAGTACTTATATGGCACTAGGGTAACTCACTTGGGGTCAGGGAGTACTTATATGTGACTAGGGTAACTCACTTGGGGTCAGGGAGTACCTATATGGGACTAAGGTAACTCACTTGGGGTCAGGGAATACCTATATGGGACAAGGGTAACTCACTTGGGGTCAGGCAATACCTATATGGGACAAGGGTAACTCACTTGGGGTCAGGGAGTACTTATATGGGACTAGGGTAACTTGCATTGGGTCAGGGAGTACTTATATGGCACTAGGGTAACTCACTTGGGGTCAGGGAGTAATTATAAAAGGGCTAGAGTAACTGAATTGGGGTAAGGGAGTACCTATATGGGAATAAGGTAACTTATTTGGGGTCAGGGAATACATATATGGGACTAGGGTAACTCACTTGGGGTCAGGGAGTACTTATTTGGGACTAGGGTAACCCACTTGTGGTCAGGGAGTACTTATATGGGACCAGGGTAACTAACATGTGATCATGGGGTACTTATAAAGGGGCTAGGGTAACTCACATGGGGGTCAGGAAGTACTTATATGGGAATAGGGTACCATACTTGGGGTCAGGGAGTACTTATAAAGGGGCTAGGGCAACTCACTTAGAGTCAGGGAGTACTTATATGTGATAAGGGTAACTCACTGAGGGTCAGGGAGTACTTATATGGGACTAGGGTAACTTGCATTGGGTCAGGGAGTACTTATATGGCACTAGGGTAACTCACTTGGGGTCAGGGAGTAATTATAAAAGGGCTAGAGTAACTGAATTGGGGTAAGGGAGTACCTATATGGGAATAAGGTAACTCATTTGGGGTCAGGGAATACATATATGGGACTAGGTTAACTCACTTGGGGTCAGGGAGTACTTATATGGGACTAGGGTAACCCACTTGTGGTCAGGGAGTACTTATATGGGACTAGGGTAACTCACTTGGGGTCAGGGAGTACTTATATGGGACTAGGGTAACTCGCTTTAGGTCTGGGAGTACTTATATGGGACTAAGGTAACTCACTTGGAGTAAGGGAGTACTTATATGGGACTAGGGTAACTCGCTTTGTGTCAGGGAATACCTATATGGGACTAGTGTAACTCACTTGGAGTCAGGGAGTACTTATAAGTGACTAGGGTAACTCACTTAGGGTCAGGGAGTACTTATATGTGATAAGGGTATCTCACTTAGGGTGAGGGAGTACTTTTATGGGACTAGGGTAACTCGCATTGGGTCAAGGAGTACTTATAATGCACTAGGGTAACTCACTTGGGGTCAGGGAGTACTTATATGTGACTAGGGTAACTCACTTAGGTTCAGGGAGTACTTATATGTGATAAGGGTAACTCATTTAGAGTCAGGGAGTACTTATATGGGACTAAGGTAACTCGCATTGGGTCAGGGAGTACTTATATGGGACTAGGGTAACTCACTTGGGGTCAGGGAGTACTCATATGGGACTAGTGTAACTCACTTGGGGTCAGGGAGTACTTATATGGGACTAAGGTAACTCGCATTGGGTCAGGGAGTACTTATATGGCACTAGGGTAACTCACTTGGGGTCAGGGAGTAATTATAAAAGGGCTAGAGTAACTGAATTGGGGTAAGGGAGTACCTATATGGGACTAGGGTAACTCACTTGGGGTCAGGGAGTACTTATATGGGACTAGGGTAACCCACTTGTGGTCAGGGAGTACTTATATGGGACTAGGGTAACTCACTTGGGGTCAGGGAGTACTTATATGGGACTAGGGTAACCCGCTTTAGGTCAGGGAGTACTTATATGGTACTAGGGTAACTCACTTGGGGGTCAGGGAGTAATTATTAAAGGGCTAGGGTAACTGAATTGGGATAAGGGAGTAACTATATGGGAATAAGGTAACTCACTTGGGGTCAGGGAATACATATATGGGACTAGGGTAACTCACTTGGGGTCAGGGAGTACTTATATGGGACTAGGGTAACTCGCTTTAGGTCAGGGAGTACTTATATGGTACTAGGGTAACTCACTTGGAGGTCAGGGAGTAATAATAAAGGGTTTTGGGCGCTTCCATGAGCCAAGTCCCATTTGTGAGTATATTCCGTTGTCCGGCTGCTGGGGCCTCGTGATCCTATGTGGTCGTCTTGAGGGAAAAATATTCCCAGTATCCTGTCGGGACACAACAAGGGGTGGACTTAGAGGAGGGGCCCGCTAGTAAATCACCATCCTATTAGTGAGTCTCCCCTATAAGTCCCCCCCAAGCCCCCCCAAGTCCCCCCCCAAGACCCTCCTAAGTACCCTCCTAAGTACCCCCCCAAGAGCCTCCTAAGTACCCCCCCCAAGCCCCCCCCCAAAACCCCCCTTAGAACCCCCCCCCCCCAAGACCCCCCTAAGTGACTTCCTAAGTACCCACCAAAGTACCCCCCTAAGTACACCCCTAAGTACCCCCCTAAGTACCCCCCCGAAGCCCCACCCCAAGACCACCCTAAGTAACACCCTAAGTACCCCCCTAAGTACCACCCCAAGACACCCTTAAATACCACCCTAAGTACCCCCCCAAGACCACACTAAGTACCCCCCTCAGTACCCCCTCCAAGACCACCCTAAGTGCCTCCATAAGTACTCCCCCAAGACCCCCCTAAGTACCCCCCTAAGTACCCCCCCCCCCCCAAGACACCCCTAAGTACCCCCCCCCCCAAGACCCCCCTAAGTAGCCCCCTTAGTACCCCCCCTAAGTCCCCCCCCAAGACCCCCCCAAGACCCCCCTAAGTACCCCCCCCCCCCAAGACCCCCCTAAGTACCCCTCCCAAGACCCCCCTAAATACCCCCCTAAGTACCTCCCCAAGACCCGCCTAAGTACCCCCCTAAGACCCCCTAAGTACCCCCCTAAGTATCCCCTTAAGAACCCCCTAACTACCTCCCTAAGTACCCCCCCAAGTCCCCCCCACAAGACCCCCCTAAGTACCCCACTAAATACCCCTCCAAGACCCCCCTAAGTACTCCCCTAAGTACCCCACTAAGTACTCCCCCAAGACCACCCTAAGTACCCCCCTAAGTACCCCCCTAAGTACCCCCCTAAGTACCCCCCCCAAGACCCCCACTATGCCCCCTCCCCAAGACCCCCCTAAGTACCCCCCCCAAGACCCCCCTTAAGCCCCCCCCAAGTCCCCCCCAAGACCCCACTAAGTATCTTCCTAAATAACTCCCCCCCCCAAGACCCCCCTAAGTACCCCCCTAAGTACCCCATAAGACCACCCCTAAGTACCCCCCTAAGTTCCCCCCTAAGTACCCCCCTAAGTACCCCCCCCCCCAAGTCCCCCACTATGCCCACTCCCCAAGACCCCCCCAAGACCCCCCTAAGTACCCCCCCAAGACCCCCCTTAAGCCCCCCCCAAGACCCCCCCAAGACCCCCCTAAGTATCTTCCTAAATACCCCCCCCCCCAAGACCCCCCTAAGTACCCCAAAAGACCCCCCCTAAGTACCCCCCTAAGTTCCCCCCCTAAGTACCCCCCTAAGTACCACCCCCCAAGACTCCCCTAAGTACCCCCCTAAGTACCCCCCCTAAGTACCCCCCTAAGTTCCCCCCTAAGTACCCCCTAAAGTACCCCCCCCAAAACGCCCCCCAAGACCCCCCTAAGTACCCCCCCAAGACCCCCCCTAAGCCACCCCTTAAGACCACCCCAAGACCCCCCTAAGTACCTTCCTAAATACCCCCCCCCAAGCCCCCCCAACCAAGACACCCCTAAGTACCCCCCCAAGAAAGCCCTAAGTACCCCCTTAAATACCCCCCCAACCCACCCCCCAAGACCCCCCTATGTACCACCCTAAGTACTCCCCCAAGACCCCCCTAAGTACCCCCCTAAGTACTCCACCAAGACCCCCCTAAGTACCCCCCCCCCCAAGACTCCCCTAAGTGCCTCCCTAAGTACCCTCCTAAGTACCCCCACGAAGCCCCTCCCCAAGAACACCCTAAGTAACCCCCTAAGTACCACCGTAAATACACCCCTAAGTACTCCCCCCCCCCAAGACCACCCTATGTACCCCCCTAAGTACCCCCCTAAGTACCCCCCCCAGACCCCCCTAAGTACCTTCCTAAATACCCCCCCCCAAGCCCCCCCAACCAAGACACCCCTAAGTACCCCCCCAAGAAAGCCCTAAGTACCCCCTTAAATACCCCCCCAACCCACCCCCCAAGACCCCCCTATGTACCACCCTAAGTACTCCTCCAAGACCCCCCTAAGTACCCCCCTAAGTACTCCACCAAGACCCCCCTAAGTACCCCCCCCCCCCCAAGACTCCCCTAAGTGCCTCCCTAAGTACCCTCCTAAGTACCCCCACGAAGCCCCTCCTCAAGAACACCCTAAGTAACCCCCTAAGTACCCCCGTAAGTACACCCCTAAGTACCACACCCAAGTCCCCCCCCAAGATACCCCTAAGTACCACCCCCTTCAAGACCCCCTAAGAACCGCCCTAAGTACCCCCCCTAAGTATCCCCCTAAGTACCCTCCCCCCTCCAAGTCCCACCCCAAGACTCCTCTAAGTACCACCCTAAGTACCCCCCCCCCCCAAGACCACCCTAAGTACCCCCCTAAGTACCCCCCCCAGACCCCCCTAAGTACCACCCTAAGTACCCCCCCCAAGACCCCCCTAAGTACCCCCCTAAGTACCCCCCCAAGAGCCCTCTAAGTACCCCCCTAAGTACCCCTCCATGACCCCCCTAAGTAGCCCCATAAGTACCCCCCTAAGTACCCCCCCCCCCAAATCCCTCCCAAGACCCTCCTACCTACCCCCCTAAGTACCCCCCCCCCCAACCCCCCCCCCAAGCCCCCCCCAAGAGCCCCCTAAGTACCCACCCAAGCCCCCCCCAAGACCCCCCGAAGTACCCCCCTAAGTACCCTCCTAAGTACCCCCCAAAGACCCCCCTAAGCACACCACAAAGTACCCCCCCAAGACCCCCCTAAATACCCCCCCCCCCAAATACCCCCTAAGAACCCCCCCCAAGCCCACCCCACCCAAGACCCCCCTAAGTACCCCCTCAAGACTCCCCTAAGTACCCCCCTAAGTACCCCCCTAAGTACCCCCCCCCCAAGACCACCCTAAGTGCCTCCCTAAGTACTCCCCCAAGACCCCCCTAAGTACCCCCCTAAGTACCCCCCCCCCCCAAGACCCCCCTAAGTACCCCCCCCCCAAGACCCCCCTAAGTAGCCCCCTAAGTACCCCCCTAAGTCCCCCCCCAAGACCCCCCCAAGACCACCCTAAGTCCCCCCCCCCAAGACCCCCCTAAGTACCCCTCCAAGGGCCCCCTAAGTACCCACCCAAGCCCCCCCCCCCAAGACCCACCTAAGTTCCCCCCTAAGTACCCTCATAAGTACCCCCCAAAGACCCCCCTAAGCACCCCCCTAAGTACCTCCCCAAGACCCGCCTAAGTACCCCCCCAAGACCCGCCTAAGTACCCCCCCAAGACCACCCTATGTACCGCCCTAAGTACCCCCCCCCCCAAGACCCCCCTATGTACAACCCTAAGTTCCCCCTTAAGACCCCTCTAATTACCCCTTTAAGTACCCCCCTAAGAACCCCCCCCCAAAACCCCCTTAAGTACCCCCCCCCCCCAAGACCCCCATAAATACCCACCCCCAAGACCCCCTAAGTACTCCCCTACGTACCACCCCCCCAAGACCCCCTTAGTCCCCCTTAAGTACCCCCCCAAGACCCCCTAAGTACCCACCTAAGTTCCCCCCTAAGTACCCCTCCAAGACCCCCCTAAGTACTCCCCTAAGTACCCCACTAAGTACTCCCCCAAGACCACCCTAAGTTCCCCCCTAAGTACCCCCCTAAGTACCCCCCTAAGTACCCCCCCCCCCAAGACTCCCCTAAGTACCCCTCTAAGTTCCCCCCTAAGTACCTCCCTAAGTACCCCCCCCAAGTCCCCCCCACAAGACCCCCCTAAGTACCCCCCTAAGTACCCCCCTAAGTACCCCCCTAATTACCCCCATAAGTACACCCCCAAGACCCCCCCCTAAGCCCCCCCTCCAAGACCCCCCCGAGACCACCGTAAGTACCTTCCTAAATTCCCCCCCCCCAAGCCCCCCCACCCAAGACCCCCCTAAGTACCCCCTTATGTACCCCCCTAAGTACCCCCCTAAGTACCCCCCCCCTAAGTACCCCCCCCAAGATACCCCTAAGTGCTCCACTAAGTACCCCCCCCAAGACCCCCTTAAGTACCCCTCCAAGAGCCCCCTAAGTACCCACCCAAGCCCCCACCCCAAGACCCCCCTAAGTTCCCCCCTAAGTACCCTCCTAAGTACCCCCCAAAGACCCCCCTAAGCACCCCCCTAAGTACCTCCCCAAGACCCGCCTAAATACCCCCCCCAAGACCCGCCTAAGTACCCCCCCCCCCCAAGACCCCCCTAAGTACCGGCCTAAGTTTCCCCTTAAGACCCCCCTAAGTACCCCCCTAAGTACCCCCCTAAGTACCCCCCCAAGACCCCCTTAAGTACCCCCCCCCAAGACCCCCTTAAGTACCCACCCCCAAGACCCCCCTAAGTACTCCCCTAAGTACCACCTCCCCAAGACCCCCCTAAGTACCCCCCTAAGTACCTCCCCAAGACCCCCCTAAGTACCCCCCCCAAGACCCCCCTTAAGTACCACCCTAAGTACCCCCCCCCCAAGACCACCCTATGTACCCCCCTAAGTACCCCCCCCCCAAGACCCCCTTATGTACAACCCTAAGTTCCCCCTTAAGACCCCCCTAATTACCCCCTTAAGTACCCCCCTAAGAACCCCCCCCCCCAAAACCCCCTAAAGTACCCCCCCCCCAAGACCCCCTTAAATACCCACCCCCAAGACCCCCCTAAGTACTCCCCTACGTACCACCGCCCCAAGACCCCCTTAGTCCCCCCTAAGTACCGCCCAAGACCCCCTAAGTACCCACCTAAGTACCCCCCTAAGTACCCCTCCAAGACCCCCCTAAGTACCCCTCCAAGACCCCCCTAAGTACTCCCCTAAGTACCCCACTAAGTACTCCCCCAAGACCACCCTAAGTTCCCCCCCTAAGTACCCCCCCCCCCCCAAGACTCCCCTAAGTACCCCCCTAAGTTCCCCCCTAAGTACCTCCCTAAGTACCCCCCCCAAGTCCCCCCCACAAGACCCCCCTAAGTACCCCCCTAAGTACCCCCCCCAAGTCCCCCCCACAAGACCCCCCTAAGTACCCCCCTAAGACCCCCCTAAGCCCCCCCCCCAAGTCCCCCCTACAAGACCCCCCTAAGTACCCCCCCAAGACCACCACTATGCCCCCCCCCAAGTCCCCCCCACAAGACCCCCCTAAGTACCCCCCTAAGACCCCCCTAAGCCCCCCCCCAAGTCCCCCCTACAAGACCCCCCTAAGTAACCCCCTAAGTACCCCCCCAAGACCACCACTATGCCCCCCCCCCAAGACCCCCCCAAGACCCCCCTAAGTACCCCCCCCAAGACCCCCCCTAAGCCCCCCCCCAAGACCCCCCCTAAGCCCCCCCCAAGACCCCCCCAAGACGCCCCTAAGTACCCCCCTAAGTACCCCACCAAGACCCCCCTAAGTACCACACCAAGACCCCCCTAAGTACCCCCTAAAGTACCCCCCCAAGACCCCCCTAAGTACCACCCTAAGACAGCCCTAAGTACCCCCTTAAATACCCACCCCCCAAGACCCCCCTAAGTACCCCCCCCCCCAAGACTCCCCTAAGTGCCTCCCTAAGTACCCTCCTAAGTACCCCCAAGAAGCCCCTCCCCAAGAACACCCTATGTAACCCCCTAAGTACCCCCGTAAGTACACCCCTAAGTACCACATCCAAGTCCCCCCCCAGACCCCCCTAAGTACCCCCCCTAAGTACCCCCCTAAGTACCGCCCCCCTCCAAGTACCACCCTAAGTACCCCCCCCCCACCAAGAACCCCCTAAGTATCCCCCCCAAGACCCCCCTAAGTACCCCCCCCCAAGATACCCCTAAGTACCACCCCCTTCAAGACCCCCTAAGTACCGCCCTATGTACCCCCCCTAAGTACCCCCCCCCCAAATCCCCCCCAAGACCCTCCTAGCTACCCCCCTAAGTACCCCCCCCCCCCCCCAAGCCCCCCCCAAGAGCCCCCTAAGTACCCACCCAAGCCCCCCCAAGACCCCCCTAAGTACCCCCCTAAGTACCCCCCCTAAGTACCCTCCTAAGTACCCCCCAAAGACCCCCCTAAGCACCCCACTAAGTACCCCCCCAAGACCCCCCTAAGTACCCCCCTAAATACCCCCCCCCAAATACCCCCCTAAGAACCCCCCCCAAGCCCACCCCACCCAAGACCCCCCTAAGTAACCCCTAAGTACCCCCCCCCCCCCAACCCCCCTCCCAAGACCCCCCTAAGTA
>NW_027117269.1:0-16027 GCF_024137725.1 Prorops nasuta
AAAAGGGATTAAGTAATTTAAAACTTGAATAAAATTGATTATATATATTTTTTAGATTATGCGTGTGTGATTTACATTGATAAAGTGAAAAAAAATTACATTGATTATAGACATATATATTAATGTATAAGGTAAAATGTTTGAATCAATATTACATAAAAAAATAGTATGTCTTAAAAATCAGATATTTTTTTAATTTATCTTTATTTTTTTGTTTTTTACCGATGGCGATAGTTTATTTCTTGATAATACAGTTTTTGCATTTCTTTTACGATATTTTCCAGCAATAGAATTGTTTTTATTTTCTTCAGCAATTTTATTCTTATTTTCCTCATATAGCAATACTTCATCTTCGGTATTGATGTATTCTACCTCTTCTATGTCATCCTCTGCTGTATCATCATCATCATCAGCACCACTACCACCACCGTTGTCACAATCGTCGTCGTCGTCGTCACCATTTTCATCGTTTACTTTACTTTGCCGACAGTTGTTCTTATTAATAACTCTCTTTTTCGTCAATATATTTAGAGTCATACTTTTTGTAGAATCAACATACATGACTATATCTTTTTTACATTCATGTAAAATGTCTATCAATTTATTCAATAAATCCTGATCATTGCACATAAGAATATTTTGCAACCTCATTGGTAGAAATAGTGAATAATCATTATTCAATTCAAAAATTATTTTATCAGCAAATTTAGTTTTCACATTTCTTATATCATTGATTATATATTCACCTTCGTTTAAATCAGACCATCTTATATTAGGCAAATACGATTTCATGCTACTGAGAGTATTGTTAATCTCTTCCAACCACTTCATGATGATGTATGTAGAAGAATTATTTTTTTCTATACTTTATTCTTTACTAAAACACACACAGCTTTCGTTTTAATTGATAGACTGAGGAAAAAGTGGTATTGAATTACTAATTATATAAAGTAGGTGGTATATCCCTACTCTTTCCCCTCTACTTCCTTTTGCTCTATATTCATCCTTCTCCCTACTCCTTCTTATACCAAATCTTACTACAAGAATATGGGGAAAAAATGTCTAGTATAATAGCATATGACCGTAGATAAAAAACTCAGTTCTAGCTCAAACAATCTAGTTTACCCATGTCACAAAGCCTACTCTTCAATCATTTTTTCTCCTTTGACCTTTCTCCTTCTCTTCCTCGCATTAACTTGTCGAACCTCTTCTGAAAGAGAGAAATAAAAGTTTGTGTATGTGTGTATATATTTTTTTACTTGTTTTTACATTTTTTTTTCTTTAAAAAATGGCATTTATGTTGATTGATGGTACAATTGTCAATTTACCAACGGAAATATTTAACTATGAAAAGCGGTGTATAATCAATGAATTAGAATTTTTAATAGAGTTATGGCTTAGCGATTTGTCTGATGATAAAATCTTTTATTATAGATCTGGTATTGGGATATATCAGTTAGTGAAGGAAAATGATGAAATCAATTTTCGAAAGCTAGTAAGTAAAAAATCATTATATGCAAATAATTTTATACATAAATATTTTTTTATGTTCATAGATATAAGACCATACTAAAAATGTGAATTTTAATATAAATGATAAAACTTTTAATATACCTTATGAATTAAATCAATTAGAATCTGAAGATATGGAGATATTGAAGAAAATTATTACATTTTATTGCGATAATAATCTACAGCCATTTTTCCGTTATTATAAATTTGGAGTTTATTACAAATTTTTAAGTCCAGAGCATATAATGCGGACGGTAAATATAAAAGAGAAAATATTTAAAAATTTTTTTGTAATATCAATTTCTTTTTATAATCGAAACTAATTTTTTTCACAGGATGGATACAGTGCTGTAGATACATATTATTTTTTAATTGATAATGACGAAGATCGTAATTTTATCAAATGTTGTATTGAGAATGAATACGGAATAGACTGAAGTTAATAGTATCAATGATGAAAAAGAGGATGATTTAATCATAAAACAGTAAATATATATCTATACATAAATATTTTGTACTTAAACCATTAATAAATATTACATATTCAAGACACTTTTTACCTATCCTTTCTCATAAAAAAAATACATATTACATCATCATTTTTATATTAATTTACGTACAATGCCACTTAATGGTTTATATTCAATAATTTGATCATGAATAATTAAACAATATGCGCTAGTATTCTCAGGTATATTAGAATCATACTCAAATTCTATCTTAATATCTACAGTACCACTTTTAATTGATTCGTTTTGATGAGAACAGTCAATTGCAACAAATGGACCATAGTCTATAAAATTTTCGAAATTCAGCATAGGCATAATATACTTTGATTCAGTATTATAATACAAATTAATAAATTTATAATACATATCATATAAAATAGTATAGTTATTATTGGCAAAATTAAGAATTAATTTATCGTAGGGATATGATGCGGAATTTAAATATAATTTTAAATTTCTCAAATTACAATGATCAAATTTAGCCATACTCTTCTTTACATTATCTTTCCTATTGGTTTGAAATGCAAATACTATAAAACGTGGCTTTTCTAATTTTGTTGAAACTTTTACTGACCAAGAGTGGTTTTGAGTTTTGAGAAGCATAGGATATTCATACAATTCCCATGAACGATACGTCATTGTAATAGGATGATCTTTTTCAATAATGTTTAAAAATTGTAATTTTGTATATTCTTCCAACGTAATATGAGGTATTTTCCACTGAATTTTCGATAGTACTAAGTCTACTTTAACATTAATATTATCCATTGTACAATAAACAGCATTAGAATCATTGCGCGATCTTATCAGTATGAGTTCATGACGTGTATTTACGATAACACTTTTATAATCATCAAAAAATTCCATCAGTTTGTTCAACGGTATGCAAAAGCTGAAGTATTGGAAATTCTTAATTGGATTTTTACTATTAATATCAAACGATGCTGATTTCAAAGTTGTACTCTCATGTGATGACAATAATGCATAGTTTCGCAATGTAGTAGTAATACCTACATTTTTACAACGATCCACTTCAACACCATTTAATTCATAACGTATTTCATTAAACAAAAAAGCAGCTCCATTTGAATCCAAGAACAATTTATTCTCATCAATAGTGGCATTATTAGCAGCGACTGCAGATACATCTCCTTCAATAAATAAGAAACTTTCGCTTGATAACACAACGAGGCCTGTTGTTGGATAGGAATGCGTATTTCGTCGTTGTGGTTGAGTGATGAATTCACATATGGATTGTAAGAGTGTATTTCAATGTTATTGATACGGTTATCGTAATGAGGTGTTTCGATAATGTTTAATAAATCAACAAATATTTCTTCTTATTTCAACACTTTTAAACCAATTGATTTTAAAAACTTTTTATTTTTAATATTCAGCTTACTCTGTCGTTTTTTGATATTTCTTCGTCGCCCTCGTCGTTGTTGTGTTGATTTCGAAGTTTTATTCCAACTAATTCCTTAAATTCGTGGAGATTGTAATTTATATGTAAAATCTTTGTTGTAAATTAACATTTTCGTAGATGGAGGCTAATTGTATTATTTTCACCACTGCGATTTACAATATCGTTATCTTGGTCGACAATGGAAACAGTTAAACTATCAATTACCTTCACGATTATCGGCAGATAAATGACATTATTTGGCGTTTCCGAGATTTTACATCCCGGCTCAACGTTTGGAAAAAATTCATGAATAGCGTGCACAAGTTCACCATTATTGTAGGCTCCTGCAGTTATATTCGTCATTATTCGTATAATATTTAATTTCAATATATTCACAGGCATGTCAGATGCATGTAATTCATTAGCTTTGAGGACTCCTCTTTTTTCCGAAAAACCCAACAATTTTCCTATATTATTTTTTTTACTAACGTCAACATCATATTTACATTTAATTTCACTTTTCAATGTATAATTATTAGCACGTATGATTAATATATCATCTATACTATTATCCGCATCATCATCATTTAATTGATCAATAAGAGCATCTTGTAGATATTCATTAATAGCGCGAAGCTCATACGATCCATGTGGAATTTCGATTTTGTCCTCAATTTTATTTTTTTCATAATAAAATGTATTATACGATGAATTTATATTTTGAATTGTATTAAAGGTTTGCAAATCAATCAAGCCAAGCTCATATTTCCCATCACTAATATCTATTGGTGGATAAAAATTAGCGTTCAATATTGAAGAATTACCCGAAAGCGTAAATGTTAAAGAATTGATTATTAAAAATAATATATACACACCAACTCTAATTACTTAATTATTTCTTTTTTAAATTTAACACACAACTGACCACATATTGTTTGATTGTACGACTAAATATTTATTATAATTATATTCAATTTTTATGTCTTGATTGTACCCATTTTTATCACGATGGAAATACTGTATTAATTCTATTGGTGGCTACAAATTTGCAAAAGAATCAAAATAATCTATGTTTTTACCATGTTTAATATAACCCACTCAATGAGTACCTAAACCTTCGTAATTATCTAAATTGATAATTCCACATTCATGTTTGAATGGAAACGGTGGAAGTTTATTGCGCATAAATACACCACGAAAATTTTGTATATTTTTACACATATCGAGTAATTGAAAATTTGTTATTAATCCACTTATTAGTTCTTTCTTCTTTTTCTCTCTCTTAACTTTTTTTCCCCCCATGCTTTATACCACTACCACGTTTTATAAGATGTTAGATAAAGACCACGACCTTCCATGGCTCTATTATGACGTTGTAATTCATCCAACCGTTTACGAGCCTGCTTTGCTGTATTCACTGCATTAGCTACACCAGCTGTTCCTCCAACTAATGATCCTAATGCTTTCAAAATTGGTAGAATAGGTAAGAATCCACCACGTTTTGCAACTTTTAGATTTCTTGTCTTCTTTCTTTTTTTTCAAACCCATTCCTACTTTTCTTTTTACGTTCATTGCAGCCCAAGTTGCTGCTGAAGCGAGTCGTTCACCAAATTTAGTGTCTTCAGAAAAAACTATTTTTTTAGCCTTCTTTGCTAAAATTTTATCTGTTTCGTGTCTTCTCAATAATTCTTTACTTTGAGAATATGCAATATCATGTTCTCGACATGCAGCATCAAGTTGATTTATACCTTTTTAACCGCGTGATAATCTTTCCTGTAATCGTGTTCCGGGTCCACAAAATTGATATCCTGGTACGTGAAGCTCAAAGGGAAGATTGTTTATTACACTATTAACAAATCCTTTACTTTTCTTTATTAATAACATATAACCAAAATTCAATGTTATTTTCGAAAAAATCTATTTTTTTTTGTTTAAAAAATCTGTAACGAGGTTCTCTCGTTACGTATCAAGATACCGGATTTAATAAAGAAATTAAAGAGAAGCTAACGACTAGTAGTGGTTATTTCAAACCCTACATTACCGACTCGGTGCATAGGTTTCCGAGTGGACAGGAAGTACCGTCTAGGAACATCCCTGTGGACCGTCAGAAGACCGGATGAAAAGACCGGCGCTCCACTTAAAAGTCCAAGCCGACCAAGCGAGCAAGGCAGGGCTGTGCCAAGTAACTTGGTGGCTTGAGACGAGAAGAAGTGGGCACAGGGACTCCTGCGAAAGGCGAATTCTCTAGTCCCCTGAGGAGGGGGAAATAAGAGAGTGAGTCGGGCCTGGGGACGTCACGCAAGGCGGACGTACACCACACCAGCTCACCGATGAGTGTGTCCGTGTGCGTGAGGTGAGCTTGCTCCCTACGCAACGAACACACTGTATGCTATCGATGCATAAGGGATCTGTGCAAGGTATGGTAGGTTTCTGCT
Source organism: Prorops nasuta (assembly GCF_024137725.1). Classification (NCBI taxonomy): domain Eukaryota; kingdom Metazoa; phylum Arthropoda; class Insecta; order Hymenoptera; family Bethylidae; genus Prorops; species Prorops nasuta. The sequence continues at coordinate 5,859 of NW_027117269.1, forward strand.
GCATGCCGGGTGCCGCCGCTAAGTCCATGGCAACGCGCATGGCACCGCGGACTTGGGCATTGCGGGGATGCACCACCCTGACAGTCCCCTATGAGAAAAGATCTCGATAATGTTCTCGTCTCCTCACCTCCCCTCACATGTGTGAGTGGGGTGGGTGGGAGAGTGTGTCTATTGTCCCGAGGCTCGGGCTACCTGTAAGGAACCCTCCCCTCTCTCCACGACCTAGCACACTGAGCAAACCAGGCTTCCGTACCGTCCTCTATGCACTACCAATCAGCCCATTGGGGAATGCATGCGATTGGAATGGCGGGGTAAAGCCCCTATGTTAGCGATGGGTTGTTGGTCACCCACACGACCAACTGGCGCCCTGAAAGTACCGAATGTAAGGACGGCCGAAGGTAATAGGAAGATAGCTATCACGATCAGCCCATCGTGGTAGAAGAATCTATTACAAATCTCATATGATTCAACGAAAGATTTCAATGAAACTAAGTTCTTTTTTTAATATAATTTATACAGGGTGTAACGAAACGACCGCCTTTTCTCGTAACTGGAGGTTCGTGATGACAACTCGAGTACTTGTGTAAAATTTCGTTCGAATCGGTCAAGGGGTTTAAAAGTTATTTCCATTTAAAAATCACCCTTTTTCGGTCCTTTTCGAACGACTTTAACTGCATAATGGAAAGTGGAGAAAGTGAAAAACAATTGATGAGCACCCAGCTAGAATGTAAAAATTATCGATCGCGTGCGGTAATACTTTTGCTATTTAATTCTTTAATCTGGCTATTAGATTAATTTTAAAAATAACAAAATCCTTTATATTACTATTCCAATTCAATTCAGTACAAGCATCATTGACTGATTTGATGGAAAGAGCGAGTTGACGCAATGTAAAGGAAAGTATCAAAAGCTAAGATATCGCGCGAGCGCAATGATAACTTAATAGACAATGCATGAGGGCATTCTCTTTCTACTAACGAAGCTAAAGGGAATGATTCAAAATCAATACATTGATGAAGGAGAAAACTAAACTCACCCATTAAATGTTCTGCAAGTTCCTTTAAATCGAAGTTTTTGAAAAAGCTTCAAACTGGCTCCTCGATGATTTCCAGAAAGCACACTATCACTAATTTTTTATTTAAACACTTGTGAATTTAAACAAATTAGGTATTAACCTACGTTTCTTCAAAACACTGGAGAATTTGACACTTTTGAAACTGTTTGAAGTAGGGTGATTAAGAGTGGTCGAACGAATTATTGATTATTCTATCTCTCTGTGTCTCTCTTTTCAGCCTACTTCAAACAGTTCAAAAGTTTCAAATTAACCGGTGTTTTGAAGAAACGTAGGTTAACACCTAATTTGCTTAAATTCGCGAGTTCTTAAATGCAAAATCAATGAAAGTGTGCATTCTGGAAATCATCGAGGAGCCAGTTTGAAGCTTTTTCAAAAACTTCGGTGTAAAGGAACTTGGAGAACAATAATGGGTAAGTTTAATTTTTTCTATCATCAATGAATTGATTTTAAATAATTCTTTTTACCTTCGTTTGTAGAAAGAAAATGCCTTGATGTGTTTCCTATTAAATTATCAGTGCAGTCGCGTGACATCTTAGCTTTTGATACTTTCCTTTTCATTCTATCTTCTCCCTCTTTCCATCAATTCAGTCAATGATACTTGTATTGAATTGATTTGGAATTGTAATGAAAAGGATTTTGCTATTTTTAAAATTAATCTAATAGCCAAATTAATGAAATAAATAGCAAATGTATTATCGCGCGCGATCGATAATTTTTACATTCTAGTGGGGTGTTCGTCAATTGTTTTTTCACTTTCTCCACTTTATTATGCACAGTTAAAGTCGTTCGAAAAGGACCGAAAAAGGGTGAGTTTTAAATGGAAATAACTTTTAAACCCCTTGAACGATTCGAACAAAATTTTACACGTGCATTTGGATGGTCACCCCGAACCTCCAGTTACGAGAAAAGGCGGTCGTTTCGTTACACCCTGTATGTGGCAAAAGGAATATTGCTGGATCTCTGAGCCATGGGGGTAAGGTCTATCCATATATCTTCGATTCGGGTTCCGAATGTTCTTTAGTAAAAGAAAGTTTAGCTAGAAGCCTAAAGGGTAAAGCTTATTATGAGCCCACTGTATTGGTTGGAATTGGGAATATGGATATAAAATGTTCCACACAAATTAAAACTGAAGTAATAGTACCGAAAATAGTTATGGAAATTCTATTTTATGTAGTCGGTGATAGCTTGTTGAACGAATCTTTTATTTTGGGAAGGGATATAGTCACTGTAAGAGTAACCATAGAAATCAACGAAGAGGGAATAAAATTTAGTCGAACCCTTAATTCTTTGGGTTGTAGTATAATTGATATTAACGAGAGTAAAATAGATACTGATCTTATTGGTGAAGGAAAACAAAAATTATTGGAATTATTATCCCGATATTCTAATTCGTTTACTAGCAATAATTTACCTTCGGAACGTATAACTACAGGTTTTATGAAAATTGACCTTATAGAACCAAGTAAAACTGTACAAAGACGACCTTATAGATTATCCCCTATTGAGCGACAAATTGTTACAAACAAAATTAATGAATGTAGGGATTATCCGTGAAAGTAATTCGCCTTTTGCCAGCCCTATTCTATTGGTGAAGAAAAAGGATGGTAGTGATAGAATAGTAGTCGATTATAGAGAGTTAAATTCTAACACCCGGGCAGATAATTATTCACTCCCGCGTATAGGTGATCAAATAGATAGGCTCCATGGTGCTCACTATTTCACTACTTTGGATATGTCTTCTGGATTTCATGGGATTGGTATGGATCATGATTCTATAGAAAAAACAGCATTTGTTACGCCTGACGGGCAGTATGAGTATTTAGCCATGCCTTTCGGTCTGAAAAATGCTCCTTCCGTGTTTCAAAGATGCATAAATAAAGCTCTTAGCGATTGTGAATACGTTTTGATCTATATTGATGATATCTTATGTCCATCTACTACTGTTCGTTCAGGAGGGTTTAGATAGATTAGGGCAGGTGTTGAAGTCATTAAGTAAAGCCAAGTTTACGTTAAACATAAAGAAATGTAGTTTTCTTAAAAGAAAATTAACGTATTTAGGTTATGTGATTAGTTCTGGCCAAGTACAACCAAACCCTTGTAAAGTCCAAGCTTTGATAGATGCTCCTATTTCAAGTACAGCTTCGCAAGTGAGACAATTTATTGGTTTAGCTTCCTATTTTAGACAGTTCATTCCTAATTTTTCAGTTTTAATGGGTCCACTATATGAACTAACACAACCTAAGAAGGAAATCAATTGGACGGATAGGCATAGAGCTTTACATCAAGATTTGATACGAATTTTAACTTCTGATCCCGTACTAACTATTTTTGACCCAGCTTTAGATACAGAATTACATACCGATGCTAGTACACTTGGTTATGGGGCTATTCTAATCCAACGTAGTAACAAATTACCTTATGTAATCGCGTATTATAGCAGACGTACCACGGCAGCAGAGTCTCGTTATCATTCTTATGAATTAGAAACTTTAGCGGTAGTATGTGCTGTCACCAATTTCCGTCATTATTTATACGGACGACCTTTTACCGTGCATACCGATTGCAATGCGCTCAAAGCATCCTTTGTTAAAAAAGATCTAACACCGCGAGTGCATAGATGGTGGGCTATACTGCAATCTTATGATTTCAAAATAATCTATCGTGAAGGACGTAAAATGGCTCATGCTGATTACTTTTCTCGTAATCCAATTGGTCCTGTTGACAATGCTATCATAGATTGTAATATAAAGCCAATATTTTCTACTAAGTTTGTTAAGAAACTAGATTTACAAAAGGGGTGGCTTTTGGTAGAACAACAGCGAGATATTGAGATTAAAGATCTTATGGAGAAGTGGAAAAATAAAGAACTATCAACTGATATAAGTAAAACTTATGATATAAGGCAAGGAATATTGTTACGCAAGATAGAGCGAAATAGGAATAGTTGTTGGTTACCTATAATTCCTAGATCGTTAGTGTGGTCTTTGATTAACCATGTTCATACTGAGTTAAAGCATTTGGTTTTTGATAAAACTCTAGCAAAGTTATATGAATCGTATTGGTTTCCTAATATGTCGAGAACGGTAAAGAAATTTATAGATACTTGTGTGGTATGTAAAGCTTGTAAGGGGCCATCGGGAGCCCAGCAAATTCGGTTACACCCTATACCTAAAATGTCGATACCTTGGCACACTATACATCTTGATATTACGGGAAAACTTAGCGGTAAAAGTCAAATAAAAGAGTATGCTTATGTTATTGTTGATGCATTTACGAAGTATATTTTACTTCGACATACACTTAGGTTAGATTCAGTTAGTGCTATTGAAACAGTTAAATATGCTGTAACGTTGTTTGGAACGCCATTACGTATTATTGCCGATCAAGGCCGATGTTACACTAGTGCAGATTTTAAAAAATGTTGTTTAGAGCATAATATTGAATTACATTTCATTGCATCTGGAGCCAGTAGATCTAATGGGCAGGTAGAAAGGATTATGTCTACGTTAAAAAATATAATTACAGTAATCGAGAATAGTACAGAGAATATATGGAGAGAGGAACTAGGGGAAGTTCAAGTAGCCTTAAATAGTACAGTTATGTAGAGTCACAGGTTACTCCCCAATTGAATTAATGTTTGGTACAAAAGCTAGGTCGTTAGGACTTTCCAAAGTAAATGCAGTAAATTTTAATAACGAAGAGCAATCTAATCTTGAACAAATTAGAGAAATTGCACATAAAAATATAGAAAAACAAGCTAAGTACGAAACTGAACGATTTAACCGTTATAAAGCAAAAGTTAAGAAATTTAAAGTTGATGACTTCGTATTTATAAAATGCTGTGAAAGAAATCAAGCAAAGCTAGATCCTAAATATAAAGGACCATATAAGATAATGCGAATGTTGGAAAATGATCGCTATGAACTTCAACATATTGACGGTTCTAACCAAATTTGTAAATATCCGCATGAAAGTTTACGAGAAGTCCCACATGGTCGTGATGGTTTAACAGAAATAATAAAAGTAATATGTAATAATATGGTTTTGGAGCAGGATTCGGATATCTGCGATGAGGATTGTTTGATGTTGGATGATAGAAATGCATCTGATTTGAGTATTGACTCTCATACTGAAATGGAGAGTTTGAAAGGAGAGGATGGTAAAATTTATTAAAGTGACAATTTGAGAAAGATTGTTAAAAAGTATTGGTAATTTGTATTTATAGTTAATGTTTCTCGGTTTTGGTTGCAAACCTCTGGCCTGCTGTCCTCTATAAGGGTGTCAGTCCCTAGATTTGGTGGTGCAAAAGCCAAAACTGGGCATAGTTTTGTATTTATTTATGTTAATAGATTGTTCGAGGACGAACGTGCAGTCAGAATGGCCGTGTCGGTTGGTGACAAGGGAAGGAACCAATGAGGAAGCAGAGGTGTAGAGTGGGAGGGAGTCTACCTTCGACCAAGCAAGGGTGCGGACGTGTGGTGAAAAGTGTGGTTAATTATTATAAGTGTAGTGCTATTCTTTGTAATCTCTAATTTAGTTGCAATAAGATTTGAATAAATAATCTTTATAGTCAACTTTATTATAATTAATTTATCCCTAAACCATGGATAAACCGATAAGTATTTAGAAGAGGTTTTGTTAACAATCAATAATATTGGCTATTTTACATATTCGAATAATACCGATGTTATATCGATAAATGATGCATTACCAAACTCTATTTTTATATTTGATGATATAGCATGTGATAAACAAATTCTTGTGAAAGAATATTTTTCTATGGGTAGGCATTCTAATATTGATAGTTTTTATCTGTGTCAAACATATGCAAAAATACCAAAACATTTGATTCGTGATAATGCAAATTTTTTAATTTTATGCAAACAAGATGGAACAAATTTAAAACATATATATAACGATCATGTAAATACAGACATGTCTTATGAAACATTTTTAAAATTATGTAATCATTGTTGGCGAAATAATTACAACTTTTTGGTAATACATAAGGATAGTTCAAGTGTTCAAGGACGTTATCGTAAAAATTTTGATCCGTTCTGTGTGTTATAATAGTGGAGATATTTGATTTGAAAATCAGTTGATTTCGTGTACTTGTGTACATTACATTGTTCGGTAAAAAATAATCATGGATTTTACCAATAAAAAAGTTTTAACTAAAATTGCGAAAGCAAGTCGAGTGATTAAAAAAAATATAAGGACTTAAAAATGGGAATAGCAGATGCTGAATAATTTGCTGAAGAAGCATATATACCCATAATTGAACCATTAAAAAAGTTAGTTCATAATTCATTACAAGTGAAAAAGAAAAGATTAAAAATGAAGAATATGATGATGAAGAAGAAGATATGGAAAATACATTTAAAGTGGATAAAAAGAAGGGGAAAAAAGAAGAGGAAAAAAATGGAAAGGAAAGTTTGGAAAATTTGTCAGATAAATCTCTTGCAGAAAAATCGGACCAGTCGATGTTAGTTGATGATTCAGAAGTTTTTTTCGATACTGATAATAGTTTTGGAAATTTATCCTTTGAGTATATTCAAAAATGTTATAATAATAAAAATGTTGACGTTGATCGTACATATGGAGTGTATATGGATCCTATTTCGAATCAATTAATGTTAGGAAATGTATTATTTAATACCGATGAAAATGATGATATTATTATTGGTGAAAAGAAATATCCTGGAACACGTGGACTTTACGAGCTTATTTTCATGAAACAACCGAACGAATACTCTAAGGATGATGAGTAGAATTATAAAAAAATATTACTAAAAACTAATGCATATCGGCGAAATAGGTCATCTGAAGATCAAATTAAAGGTAGTAAGTATAAAAATATTATTTCTAATTTAATAACGAAAAAATCCGCAACAAAATCAACAACATCTAAAACATTATCTGGTTTATCTGAAAATCAATCAAGAACAAGAGCATCTAAAACATTATCAAGCTCATCTGAAAATCAATCAAGAACAAGAGTAGCTAAAACATTACCAAGTTTGTCTGAAAGTCAATCAAGAGTAAAAGCATCTTCTTCCTTGGAAAATTCTACAAAACAGTTAAATACAAGACCAAGATCACAATCATTTTCGGGGAGGGGATTTGAATCATCCTTATATAAACAAAAAATTATTTATCTAGTGATGATGATGACGACGATGACAACGATCAAAATCAATTGATACCATCTAGAATGTTATTAAATAATCATGTAAAAGATTATGTTTACTGGGACAATCCAAATGAACTTGTCGATAGATTGAAATTATTAATAGCATCAAAAAACGCTGGTCATACTAATCATGATAATGAAATCATATCTATTATTGAAGAACTGCGCGAGGATGGTGTCATTGCTTAAAACAGTATATTCTTGAAAAATTTTGCCAGTGTTGTTCATAACTCAACGAAGCAAGTCATAAGTTCGTTTTATAGAAGTAGTGAGAATGTCTATTAATAAGTTTGATGGTACTAGTGATAGTAGTAGATATAAAGATCGTTTACAGTATAAAAGAAAAAGAGAAATATCAATGAATATCAATTATTCATAGCGTTCTTTCGACGCTCAAAATAAAAAAATTATTAATGTATTCGATACTGAGAATATTAATGATGTGCTGTTACTTTAAAATATTTATATAATCTAATTTCGGAAAACAATGATAAATTTTATCAACATATTCATGAGAATACACTATCAAAGATTAATGAAAAAGATGTTGATCTTCGTAAACATATACAAAGTGAATTACAAGATCTTAATACTAAAATATTATCACAACTTAATAGCAAGATCACAAATGTTTGAAAAAATTTATTCACTAATTGAAGGAAAATTCAAAGATCTTCGCGATCACATATTAACTGAAATAAGAAATCTTTCTGATGAAATAAATATACATAACGAGACGAAAGATATCAAGTTGAATAAAGTAAAAAATGATGTTTTAACATATTCAAACGAAGAATTGACTAAATTAAGTAATTCCTTTAAAGATTAAAGAAAAATAGTTAATTCAGAGATAAATAATTTTGAAAAAACAATAAAATCCTTAGAGGTGAAAATTGATGAGAAAGCGAAAGTAATGACTGAGGAAGAAGTTAATGAAAAAATAAATGCACTTGTGAGAGAATTTAATGAGAAACTAAAAGATATTAATAAACCATTGAAAACACAATTACTACAAGAAAATCAGTCTTTCTCTGAAACAGGAATAACTTCAGGATCAATTCCACTAAAAGTTATACCTAATCCAAAAGAAGTATTGAATAAACAAATTGATCATTTAAAATCAATCTCAAACACGCAAAATAATGAAAATAAACAATTGGAAAATCAATTAAGATTGGAAAATCATCAACCTTTCTTTGGAACAGGAATAATGACTTCAGGATCAATTCCACTAAAAAAAATTATACCTGACACAAAAAACAATGAAAAAGGAGAATAAATAACGTGAGTAAATTTAAAAGGATTTTTTTTTTTAAGAAGAATAGTAATGAAAAGAGTTTTGATTAAACAACAACAACAATAATAATATCTACAATGAATAAGGAGAAAGTTCAACTAGTAAAAGAACTTCATAGATCGGCAAGAAAAAATTTTCCACAACGTCGAGTAATAATAAAGGGATATGATGATTTACGGCAAGCAGACTTAGTTGATATGCGAGCTTACACTCATCAAAATAAGGGTAACCAATATATTTTGGTTGTTATTGATACTTTTTCAAAATATGTATGGGCAGAACCGATAAAAAAGAAAACAGGAAATGAAGTGACTAAAGCATTTGGTAAAATTATAAAAAGTAGAAAACCAAAAAATTTACAGACTGACGGTGGTAAAGAGTTTTATAACAAAACATTTCAAGATCTCATGAAGAAACATACAATCAATCATTATTCAACATATAGTATTATGAAAGCAAGTATTGTCGAACGCTTTAATCGAACCTTAAAAAATGATATGTGGAAATTATTTACAATGAATGGAAGCTATAAATGTATAAATATTCTTCCAACAATAATTAACGACTATAATAGAAGAAAACATCGTACTACTGGCATGAAACCTATTGATATTAATGCAAAGTATTCAACACATTTATTGAATACAGTGTATAGTAATATAAAAGTTGCTGCTCCAGGAAAATTTAAAATTGGTGATTTTGTGCGTTTAAGTAAATATAAGATGTTATTTGAGAAAGGATATACACCAAATTGGACTACTGAAGTGTTTAAAGTAAAAGTTATTCAAAAAACTAATCCAGTTAGTTATCTGTTGCAAGATTTGAGTAATAATGATATTAAAAGAGCATTTTATGAGCAAGAATTGTCAGAAGTTAAAGATAAAAATGTATATCTTGTGGAGAAAATATTGCGTAAAAAGGGAAATAAAGTTTTTGTAAAATGGTTAGGTTTTGATAAATCACATAATTCATGGATAGATAAAGATAATGTATTGTAAACAATTATAAAATAAAAAATATTTTATTACTTAAATATATATATTTAAGTTTTATTTTCAAACTACTTTTTCTCCTATTCTTTTCCTTTCTTTCATTAACCACAACGATTGTGATATATATATCTAAAACGTTTGTTCGAGATTGGGAGGAGCAGAAAATGTTGCGAAGTAGATTCCGCATTTCTCTGTTATATCTCCCATCTCTATTGCGCTCACAATAGACGGCTAGACCGACAGCGTCTAGCCGCTCTATCTGTCTCTCTCTCCGCGGCGCGCTTGCGCGTCTTCTGGCCCTGGCGCGTCGCGGCCGCGAAGCGACACTACTTGCGCGCTTGGCCACTAGGTGGCCATCGCCCGCGGCAGCTCTCTCGCTGGCAAGATTAGTGTCGCGTAATTATATAGATGGGTCCTTGATAAGGACCCATCGCACCTCAGCATTGCTCGACCGCTGCTACCCGCAGCAACCGCAGCACCTTTTTTTTGAGCCTTTCGGCACAACCGCCTCCACGGCAATTTTGACGCCTCCACCAGGCCAGCCAACGAGCGCCTCCACCGGCGAACTCTACGGGTCTACTACCTTGGTAAGTATCACCCACCACCCACTGC
>NW_027117270.1:0-15448 GCF_024137725.1 Prorops nasuta
GGACAAGGCTTTTATTTCCTTCCTTTTAGGTATCCTCTTCGTTTTATTTTCCTTCTCGCTTGGTTCAACGATTTTTTAAGAGGTTTAGAGACGGATTAATCTGGCCAAAACGATCGCCAGATGCTGGTAAACGGCTATATCCAGCTTTTTCCAACCTGCACCAGCTGCCCGGACAGTATTTTAATTGGACTTGATATGAAAGTTGCGCTATAATAGCTACTTCATTTGTCACGTTATAATATTGCTACAATTTCATTTTAATGTTAAATATACACATGCATCTTGTTGTATGACTAGTACAATCGCCAGTGAGTGATAGGAAGAATTCAATTAAACGTTCTATTCGCGATTTTATTGATGTTAAGATAAAAGTAAATGAGAAACGTGATTTAAATCTTGCAACTCGTGATAAATGTTTATGATTGTAATCAAGGTTTAATCGCCAATTAATCCCGATTGCAGATTAGTAATATTAGATCGTACAAGTTAATCTTCTTAATAGCACAAAGCGTTCTGCTGCACTTTGATTAATGGATGGTTGCATTCAATTCTCAACTCTAATTAGCAGATAGGCGCCACGCAATTACTGACATTCATAAAGTGCCAATTATAAATAAATCTTTGAAAAATTCGTATTACGAGTATTTGCGAGAGGTCGGTACTCGTGTATCTCTGTATCAAATATTATTCTCTGTAAGAATTTATCATTCATTATTTGTTTCGACTTTTTCTTATTTGTGTGCTTGCATTAGTTGATTGATAAATTATAGTCAGTTTTAATCAACCGATATAGTACCATTGCTTCGCTTGACTCTATCGCATTATCGAAACTTTGACTTTGGATAATTTCAATAAATAATTAAACTTTATAAAATGCCAAATGTTATTTCAAGCGTGAAATCAAAAGTGTTACGAAGCGATTATATAATTATAGGTAACATTTAATTCTTTAATTTATGACTATTATTTTCTGTGCCTATGACCGTTTGCACTATTCAGTACTGACATTGGGTAAATTAAATTAGAGTCCTCGCTTCAATTGCTTGATTAAATAGTTATCTTTATTTGTAACCTAATTACAGCTATCCCTCCCCTATCCAGTTCATCCACAAACAAAATCGACGTCTCTACCAAAATTGTTTATCCCACTGGTATGGCCTTTGTGAGGAAAATAATTTTGGAGTATTGGAAATTGTAATTTTCACAAAAAATCTTATGTTATTTTAGACTTATTTGAATAATGATTTAACGATTCATGGTAAATTATATTCGTTTATTGTGAGGTGGGAATTAAATGGTTCGGTAAATTTTGTTATAGGAATTCCTGATGAGATTGGCCAGCATTTAGGGGGTTGAAGGTAATTTTGACGAAAGCTGCCGAGTAACACGTGATTCGATGGTGGCGCAGCGGTTGTTATTGTATATCTGCCTGGTCTTTGATTGGGTGATTAATCTTCTTTCTAATGTGAGAACGGTGGCTTAATGGTTCAGCTTGACCTTGCTTGGAAATGCCGAGGTTCTCACGCTGTTTGTCCAGGTCAGTTGTGTCTATCCGCGTCTAATTGACAGCGTCGCGACGATTTATCGATTTTATCCATCAGTCCTCTCCCCATAGTAAGAAAAATCTACTCTATTATCAAAACAATTCTCTCAGAATAATATTCTATTTATACGCACATTTTTGAATCGCATTAATGGCACTGAGAAGGTTGTCTAAACGAATGATAAAAATATTAAACTCTTTTAATTTTCTTCTCTCTATATAGTTTAAATATTGAAAATTAGGGAGATTTCATCATCACAAATTTATCAATCGCAAGGTAAAGATTGCTGTAACAAATCTGATAAATAAAGTTAACCGACTCTGGAGGCTGTATTAAATTCGAGTGCTGCGACGGTGTAGTTTTGGTTTGCGGTGTCGAGTAGCAGCGTGAAGGGCCTTTTTCTCGTCGTTCGTGGAAGAAAATAATAGTGTAGGGACACAAGACGAGAAGCAAATAATCTCGGCTGTTATTACAATTGAAACTCCGACTAAAGTTGGCTCGTTTCATGCTGTGTCGTCTCGCCAGGAGGATTAAACGACAAAGTAATTATCCACTAGACGGAATAACGTGTAACAGCAAGTCGGGCGATAACCGAATCGCGAGACGACACGGAATAAGACGAAACTCAAAGCTCGAAAAGCTATAATATAGGTCCATTTTCATCCAAATTTGGCTAGATTCACAACAATAGTCGAGGAGCTAATTTCCAAAACAGATGCTTTTATTAACACACACGCGCGCGAGCGCGCGTATATATAAGTAATTTAAAGTTAATAAAATTATTAAGATTTCAATTAACGCTAAAGTAAATAAATCCGAATTTATCTTGAAACTGGCTTTTCCTGAATTTTCCTCCGAGGAAGAAATTTGATCGACCAATTTATTTAGACTCTTGTTTAACATGCAAAAGAGGAAAACTAGAAGCAAGGAGAGTATTTTATTTTTCATGCAATTATCTCAATTGAATTTCCTTGGTGATTACGTTTGACTTTTTGCGTCCGATCCCGCGAGAATAGCGTTTAACGATACGCATACCGATTATTAAATTTGCAGGTAGTTCGCAGAATCTTCAATTAAATTATGATCTATCGATTATAATAGGGCGTATAACAGGCACACTGACGAGTAAATTTTCAACCTCTATTAAATATCTATTAAGAGAAAACTGAAAACACATAACCAACACGAAGTTAACGCCTGCATATAAACTTTTCGGTTGATAATTAATTAACGAGAACGAAAACTTCCTCTTCTTTTATTCGGTTAATTAACAAATTTTACCAAGCTTATTATCAATAAGAGAGTCAGCAAATACACACCTTGCCCGTAACTTACCGATTGGCTGGCATTGCACGCAAAAATAGATTATTAAGTCAAACAAGAGGACTCACCTGTAAAAGTATGAACAGCCTCTGACACTGTTGTGGGAGAAGTGTTCGGCGTTCTTTTCGTTTCCAAAATCTTCCAGTGGATCCGACCAGAGAAGATCGCACATTGGACCGAACGCCGGAGGTTCTTTGAACCTGTCCAACTGTAGGAATAGTAAATATTGATAGAATTAGAGAAAATTGACAGATTGAAGTAGCTATAGGTATATGTACAACGAAAGGGAATAGGTTTATTTCTGTCTCATAAATAATTTCGATTGACTTCATTAACCTCATTCCCTCTTTATACCGATCTTTCCTTCTCATCCTCCTCTTCCTCCTACTACTTCGTCCACCCACACCCCCTATATATAAACTACGTCAGAACGCTGTGTTTATTTACCTTCAATCTTTCTCATGTACCTTCCACTTAACTCAATTACCGATATGATTTCATCCCACAATATGCTTTGTTTTATTCTCATCCTGATCAACCGTCCAATCGCTAACACTATAATTAATTGGCCGATTTCAATTATCACTTTTGTCTATAGGATATTAAAATAATAACTATCAAATATCCTATTAGTATTTGCAATACGATAATAGAAATTGACAAATATCGCGATTGGTAATTTAATTAATGTAGTACGTTGAAACGTATACGTAAGGTTTATCCAATGCAATTATTTGATAACATTTGATTATCCCTGTGGCTTGTTATAATATTAGAATTACAATATTTTCGTTTCTATAGATAGCTTGTGTATAAATTATATTCTGCGTGTAAAACACGTCTATAAAAAGATGATGATTTTGACGGTGAGGAGGACGGGTAAGAATGAAAATTGGAGGGCGGGGGTAAGAAGAGTTTGGTCATCACGTGGCAGATTGAATTGGCAAAGCTAATTATTTAGCAGTGGGAGGAGATTTCGAAGGGAGAGATCTCTCTTGTGGTTTTCCCCACAGAATTTCTCTACTCATGTCAGAGGCACGAGGACTATATACTACGCTATATAGGGTACATACACAATAACAGTGAAACTGCCTGCTGGACTGGACACGAATTTGTGGGATCAAACTGGTAAACGTAAGCTAACATCAAATGTTATATAAATCATCAGAGAAATTATTCGACGAAACATCAAAGTATTTTTCATACAATTTCCCTCGTGAAATTTGCCTCTTTTATTTATACATATATATATATATATATATATAAGATTCAAAGATATCGATTTTGCTCACTCTTCGGCTTAACCATTAATACAGAGCATCACCTTCTCAGCTAATTCTAACATATCCTCATTTTATTCATAAACTCATGAATTATTATATCTTTCAAATCTTCAAGATTTCCCTTGAAAACATTCTCAAATTCCATTTTCCTAAATTGCAACTAACACTTGTTCTCCATTTCGACGAAAAAGAAAATCAACTCTTCATCTTATACTTTCTCCCTTCAATAACATCACAAGCTCGTTATATTATTTGTATCTGCGATAGTGTTGATTTAGTGAGATATTTCGAAAAAAGGTTTTTGCTTGGTGTCATAAATTCAGTGAGCTTTCGTCGAGTAACAATAATCGTGTGACAAAAATGATTTAGGTTGGAAGAAAGCAGAAGAGGGAGGAATAAGTTATATTCTTTTGAGACTTGGCGAGATAAAGAGATGTTCAAAGTGAAGGGTAAGATATATGAGCTATTAATTGCGAGAATGAGACGGGGCGAATGGTAGCAGATGCGTCTCCATCGCGAGGATGTTTCGCATAAATATTTTCAATGGATATTAGGCAAGTTTATTCGCGAGTTGAAGAAATCGCCGTAGAAAAGTAATTTGGTTGGGGGAGCAAGTATCGAATAAAGTTGAAGCTATATAGAACTGGAAGGGCTGAAAGGAGAAAAGTGTCCAGCCTTATCGTGAGACTAATTAAGGTACGTGGCTTAATTAGGCACGGAAGAATGGCTATTGCGGAAAATCTCTCCAGCTTTTCATTATTTCACCCTCGGCTTTATTAGATTATAATATCACAAGAGTATAGCTCTGTGCCACCAGACTTTATTTGTTTTACGTACGAATGACTGATATGTAAATGTGTAATCTGGTATAATTTTGCAAGAAGCATGATTAACAATGAAGGTCGATAGAGATAATTGCAGGCTTTGGATATAACTCCTGACTACTTCTGCTCGCGGCGTCCTCTACGATTTAATGAGTTTGTTAGCACCCATTAATGACAGACATTGCATTAAGCGAAACACGCGCGGAGTTGGTGACAAACGTGAAACGCGATCTGCTCTGCTCATCTCTACTATAATTATCTTGCTTTCCCCTTCTCCCCGTGCACTTTCTAATTTCTAACCCCCCCCCCCCCCTTTCTATCTATATACCATGTTTGCTTCTTCCTCCTATTTTCTTTATATCACGAATTCCTCTTCCACACTCTGAGAATTCACTTTCAGGACGAGGCATACCGCGCAATTCTCTTCAATGAGTTTTGCAAAGCCCCGTGACTCGTGTATAGTTGTTTGTCGTTTTATCCTTAAATTAAAACGAATTTCATCAGACTCGATTCGCACCTCGAGAAAAGAATGCTGTCTGCTGCACCAAATTTATTCTCTGCACTAATAGAGCAAACTGCGAGTCAACAATCTGTTTTTTTTTCTCTTATTTCGTACGATTTTACTTATGGGAAATCCTTCTCCTCCCTGTCTTTTTCTTAATAGAAGGAGGAAGAGCGGGAGAGAGAGAAAGAGAGAGAAAGAGAGAGGGAGAGCTTTCAGCAACTGCTTGCAGCAGTATTTACTTTCCAAGAGTGGAAAGAAGATCGGTCTCAAGATTCTAAAGTGATGCTCACAAGTATAAAGTCATATTTCACTCGTTTTATAAGAAACTTAGTCAGTTACGTTGAGCCAAGCTCCCTATCCCCCAACTTCACTCTCATAATTTCTCAAATTGTTTAATTAAACGTAATTTTTGTTATAGATATAAAATTATACTAACAAGGAAAAAAAGATTCAGGGGATTCGCATTATAGAACTTTTGATAAAAATGAGAAAAGACGAGCTCTATTAATGGTAATAGATTGTTGGATGTTTTAAGTAATTTTTAAAGGAAAACTAGAGTGAAAAGGTTTAACATTTTCACGATAAATAATGTATAGTAAAAAGCATGGTGATAAAGGCAAAGACTGCATTAGGGAAATGAGGAGTAGCTTCATGCTAAATTGCATTTTGCCTTTTGCCAGTGAGGGGAAGGCAAGGAAAGATGGTAGAGAAGGAAAATAATGAGACAGAAAAACAGTGATAGCTAGGGAGAAAGGAAAATCAAGAGAGACATTGCTTGTCCTCTCCAATGAATTTTCTAATGTTGTTCATTTCTGTCGTCCACCATTTCACTTTTTACCATTCCGAGATTCAGATAGTATACACCATCCCAACCGGGAGATAGAATTTTTCAAATAAGCCAGTACACGGTTAAGTAAATTACACCATTTCGCACACATACATAAATTCATTTCCAGTGACTATAAAGTACGTTTTATCTAAAATTAGCGATTAAATGGATCCCTGTGGGGCTATCCTGAAATCAGTGAATTTATTTATCCAGAGATCATGGATTTCAGACGTGTTGTAGTGATAACTATAAATAATAATAGTAATTATTGATAGCAAGAATAATTTATAGAACGTATTTGGAGATACGTTGAAAGCGACAAGTATACGAGAAAGTTTTTGACTATGGGCGAATTGAGACTACATAAAATTATCATGGTATTCTGTGTCCATTTCTCAGTAATTATTTAAAGCCATATGTAGAAAGGAGGAAAAGAGTTATGTACATTGCATAAATGTAAAAAAAATGCTGATTACTAACCGACTGTGAAATATATATACATAACGTGCTTTTTCGTGTACTTTTACAAAATGAAGGAATTAAGGGTAATTAATTAAACAATAAAACTGCCAGTTGGAGCGAGTGATTTTTAATTAATGATTACAATTCTAATGAATATTTCAGTCGATTGTAAAAACATTTCATTTTGCTACTTGAAAAATGTGTTTGTTTATCGATTTTAATAAACCAGGGATTCAATTTGTTTAAAGCGTCACTTCTTGAAGTACATGAAATTCTGAACATTAATAATGCATTCGATCTCCTTCCTAAAATAGCAAGGCTTTATTCATGTATTAATTCAATAATCTAAATTCTTGAATAATGAAGCTGAAGCTTAGCTAGGGACGCCGAGTCATAAGATATTTGAAAGAATCAGAGGTGATAGATTTTTATGTGATTTTCATTAATTATTTGCATTTTTCATTCTTCCAAGTTGCCTTCTCCCACACACTCATCTGTGATTTTACCGCTCATTCGTATAATACAGTATTCGCGTTTACGTAAGAATGAAAGAAGAAGGGGAAAGAAGCAGAAGAGTAAAGTGAGAGAAGGACAGGAGGGGGGGGGGGGGGGGTGGGGTAAGAAGGAGAAGCTTGCTTCATATTTATGAACGCCATAGACACTTCTTTTCTTGCCCAGTGTATTATTCCATGCACTTGTCTGTAAGGGTGGGTTTTGCAAGCGTGGTTAAGCGATATGAATACCAAATGCGGGTAGTCAGGGTGGGTCAGGAAGCCAATGGGACCCCCAACCCAACTCATGTTAAACTGACCCACTGACACGCTTCCGTAGCCAAATATCCACACCTTATATCATCTCCGTCAAAACCAGATAGCAAACCTCTAAGAGTTTCCAAATTTATCAGAATTATTTATACGTATATAATTATAGTATAATCGTTTTAATAATTAGCCTATAACGTATCGTATACTTTTGCTTGATGATTTATCATTCTTTTGGTTTGATTCTGAAAAGAGCTTAATTTGTTCACTATATGATAGTCGACGAATGTCTATATATATATATATATATATATATATATAATTATAAGGAAAGAGTAAGTGACTTGAAAAACTTTATTCCATCCCCTTGAAGAGGCAGTTGGAGTATCTGAAGAGAGAAGAAAACGGAGCACGCTAGAAACGGGCAGCGCGAATGAATTCTCGTTACGTTTAACTTGCCTGGCATGTCGAAGAGATTAAACAAGTTCAACTTTTCTTCTGGCCTATTCCCGTATTTTCCCTTCTCCTTATCCGGAACAAATTTTCGCCTTTAAAATTGTTCTCGGCTTTATTCCAAGGTTAACCAATTTCACCACGGTTCTACCAATTCGAGTTAATATCATAAATGATTTTAATACTTGAAGTTGATTGGTCGATTTTTACAGATCATTAATTTCATTTAAACTCTCAGAGTACTTTCTTTATCCAGTGAATGTAAGAACAACTTTTCCATTGTTCTTGTTTCAATTATAATAATTGTTTCAACTCAACTTTAGTACTCGTCAACTTTTTTTTACAGCCGCGCTTCTTGGTTTTCTCCATTCTCCCATTCAATACACAAAAATGACGAAAAAACCCATGTGTACATTATTTTGAAAGTAGTTGAGGTTTTGTTGAAAAAATAAAAAACAAATATTCTTTTTCATTTTCTCAGTCAATGGAAGTAAACAACTAAAGAGGCGATCGATAGACCTTTATTCTAGAAAATTGGTGCATCATAGAGAAAATAAGTAGAGCTTGAATCTCGAGGAAAGAAATAAAAGTTTATAAAATTAATCAATGTTTCTTTTTTAAACTGTTCCAGTTCTATGTTTAATTATAAAAATTGAATTATTCTTTCTGTCTTTTCATACAATATTTTCATCCGAAATATTGACAATGTTTAAATAAGAAAATAGCGGTTTATTAAAAGTTGATTAAAGAAAATATACACGTCGGGTTATAATTGTTGTACGGTGCATGTTTGTTTGCGGTCTGATTAGGATATAATACGTGCGCGATAGCGTGAATTGGAGGCTATTTAAAGCGCCGCGACGCCGACAGCGATGCGCACAAATCGCCAGGTTCGATCGGATAAAGCGCGTCGATTTTCAATGCCACGCTCCCGCTCCACATCCGGAAGTGCTAATTTACAAAACCAAGGATAATTTCCCCATGATTACCCTCCATTATGTACCGACATTACCAATCTCAAAGATAATCTAGAACTCTTACTCGTCGGTAGTAGGAAAAAACATTAATTTAATTCCATGTTGATGAAAAACTTGGTAATTCGCAAGAAAAGCAGTATCGGGGTGGGAAAAACACTGAGTGAACAAATTGATAAGTTATATATAATTTTAGAAGCCACATCGAGAAACGTATTACCGCAAAACCTTACAAAATGTTCAGAAAGCATTATATTTCATTGGCTGCAGATATATACTAGCTGTAATTTCATCATGGTTTTGAGAGATTTCACTCTACCGCCTTAGCATTATATTATTATTATCGCATCGCATTTCCATCCAATTCACTGAAAGTAAAATCTCTGTTTACCAAGCCTTATTATTGCTTTAATGCATAATTGTGTGTATCAATAGTATACTGCACTGTATATAATACCCTAAAAAAAAATTGCTTATTAAACTTTCGAGCCAATTTTTTGGCCAGCCTTTTTTCTGCTACATTGTTACTACCCACAGCAAACACTCTGAACAGTTTTTATTGACTTTCGTAATATAAAAATGTTTAAAATAGGTAAAATATTGTAAAATAGGAGAAATTGCTTAATAGAACTTGACATTTAATTAGCGAATACACGTGGCCTCGTTTATATATAGTAATAAAACTGTTATTCGTTAAAATTTTAGTTTTCTAGCGTACCTACACTAAAATTTTACATCTAGTTAGGAGATAAGTCGCTGCAAGTATTTTTCTTGTTCTTTTTATTTTTTTTGTACTGGCAAACTGCCGGTATATTTCTGCCGAAGAAATTTTTATTCGGAACGGAATTTCATCTCGATGTTAGTGTCAAGAGGACGACGGCTTTACGAGAATCGTGGGAGAAAAATTTCGCGAGTTGGTGAATTCTTGACAAAATAGCAGTGGCCGGAAATTGAAGGTTTGCTCTCGATATGAGAATACCGTAGTTATCGAGAGGCGAATCGAACGTAGCGCTTCCTACAACAAGGAATGCACGGATTTCGCTGCGAAAACATAACGAAAGCTGAAATTCTAGACCGTCTTCAAATCTTCGAGGGAAATATCCGAAAAGCGTATAACGCGATCATTTTTGCTTTTTCCACGCCAATCATTCACTTTTTAATTGGTACTTTTCAACATTCGTAAGGAGAGTTGGAAAATTACGTTAGTCATTTAGAAAGTTTGCGAAGAAAGTTTGATACCTCCGGGAATTGTTCGAAAACTATCTGTCCTTCTACTATATTTGTAGTATGCAAAATAATCAGCTAGTTATTCAACCCCAGAAAAGAATAATTGATTTGCTTATAACGATTGTACTAAATCGAGCAACGTGCAAAAGCTTTCGAAACTCTGAATTGCATTCTTCGATCGCGCTTATAAAAATTATTTGTATTTCTAGAAAATTGTGTGTACAAAAGCACACAAAGAAATTGTACTCTCAACAATAAAACACCCCATAGGCCTTGTAATCCATACATTATTCATCGGACAAGAGATACGTTATTGTTAGTCTCAAATTTTTACCGACATTACACATATTGCCCGATGCTTTATAATGCATGTCACGGAATTTATTATGCAAATCTATTTTACCCCTAGCAAGTTTATAAGCCATACTGGCGTGCATTGGCTGAATAGAAAGCACACGACGTATTCACGCTATATCATTTACCGCATATACAAAGTCGATTGGAGCTGAAACGATCGCACTACATATATACGTTCCATACAATTATACTATATATATATATATATATATATATAAATCCCAGAAACGCAGAGTACACCGTCAATCGCTTTTGTATCGCGTCCATCGTTACACGGAGAGTGTACTTGGTTAATTCGACTCGAGCCGAGCAAGCGTATGTATAATAAATCGATATGGATTAAAACGAAAAACCAACGAGCATCATAAATGTAAACTGCTTCAAAAATAGAATATATTCTAATTCGAGCTAATATCGGTAATTGGTAATCTTGCGAGGTTTTCGCTCAGGTATCATAGTTTGCCACGACGATTGTGTTACGCCGAAGATAATTATGGAAGGTGTTCTGGTATCCTCCAGAGTGTGGCGGAGGAGATTGGCCACGGATTTACGTGCGTCGTATGTACGCAGTGGAGAAATTTAAGGTGGGGTGTAGGCGTAGGGGAGATGAAAACTGGGGGATGGGAGGGTACGGTTGGGTAGAAACGAGCGGCACTGTGGCACGCAGCATATAGGTGGGACAAGACGATCGATAGAGCAGGTGGCAGCACGTCGAGCTCCCTGGTTCGCTTCCGGCGCTCTACCACTAGAGTCCATTGACACACTCCACCGGTGCAACTATCACTACACTTTTCGATCAATCATATTTTCTTTTGGCACACGCTTCCCCCCCCCCCTCCCCCTCCTCGCAACCCTCCTATCGTTTTTCCATTTTTCTCAAACAATGCCACAACTATTTTTCTCAGGATTAAACCGTTTATCCTTTCTCCTATTTCCATTCATCCTACATATAAGTATATTATGGTCATTCGCGTCGACAGTTTACCACTATTATTTTTCTATATTGTACATTACGCTCCTTTCCTTTCCCGGCAAATAAAGAAACAAATCTCGTATGTATAATATAGCTTTGCATCGTGTTTCCACTACTAATGGGGTGCTGTGTGCAGAAGGATGAGAAATGGAGAATAATATGTTGGGTATGTGGGAGAAGAAGAATCGTCGTGTGTACTTACTTTGCGAATATCTTCTAAATTGTGAATTTCCGGCGAGAGGCCGCCATGAACGCAGAGGAACTGGTTGTTTATCAGGGCCGCCAGTGGCAAACAATCGAAGGCGTCCATACACGCATCGTACACCCTCTCCGAGTATTTTATTTTACCTGAAACACACAGATTGGGCTTGTTCACACACTTACAATTATATATAAATTTTTATTTAGTTTTTCCGAGAGGGGGATCGAAATAGCTGACAAAATATTTTCTCTCCGTGGAATTGCTGGAGAATTTCTTCTTTGGAAATTAAGGCAATTTCGATTTTCTTCGCGAAGATGATCTACGTAGTAATACACGTTAGCAGCTAGCCTTTATCGCGAGGGTAACCAAAGAAACATGAGCTGATCGGATAACCGGGAAAGGTCGAGCAATCGGCCTGGAAAAAAGGGGTCGGACTGAAGAATTTCAGCAAGAATTCTCTTGAAAAAGGTAGAATTTAAAAAAAAATATCTTGGAAGAAAGAGAGGCGAGGGAGGCTGACAGGTGGGCAAGCAGCACTAACGGTTATCAGGTGTAAAGTTGCAAACGCGGACCATAAAAAGAATGGTGAACAGGAGAGCTATTTTCTCCTGTAAAATAATGATTTTACGCGATTGCAAAGTCGAGCTTGGAAAAAGCTGCCATGTTAAAAATATAATGGATGCGCATTATGGAAAAATCTTTGAGGTTTTTGTGCGGATAGTACATGTGCTATTACGATGTATAATAAAGACTGATTAATTTTAATTATTTTGCTGCTTCAGTGGGCCGTGAATTTTCGTTTGTTTGTTTAGGGGAAAATTATAGGGTATACTTTTATGGTGATTTGGTTTGAATTTTGCTGGATATAACGTAGTAGGGAGGGTCGGAAATGTTTTAGGTGGAGATTAGCAATAAAAGGACGATAGCAGCGGGATGAGATGAAGATTTATCTTGGAGGGCTCGCCGACAGATTGGCAACTGGCGCTGCGCTGCCACTCGAGAACGTCTCCTCGAATTCTCTCAAATGAACGTGCTACGTAAACCAGCAGTCCGCAATATCTTACCACCACCACAAACACGTCATGCTCTTCGACCTCTCGTCCCTTCACATCAACCTACAATGCTCCCCTTTAATTAACCCCACTATTTAAACCACCTTCAAACGGTTACTACAGTTTTCCCCGAGAGCCGAGGTTAACTAATCTTGACGCGCCTTGCCAATAAAAGCTTCAACCATGCAACTTTCAGTTATTCTCCCTCGAATTTTTGCAAGTAAAAAGAATTTTATAATTCAACAGAATTTCAATAATAACAAAATAATTCTTCGTAAAAAATTTGAAAATTGTATATGCTTCGTTTGATTATGATTTTGTCAACTCGAAGACTATATAAATATGTGGACAATTAAGGGATGTAAAAAAAAAATTTACTGAAGTTTGTTTTGACGTAAGGAGCTTAGACTGTTTCAATGAGTTTATTAAGAGAAGTTTTTAAATAAAGGTTAAGACAAATTTTTTTTTATTTGAAGCTCCAAGTAGATTGATCGAAATATCTTTAGCAGAATCTCAAAAACTTTTAAATATCTTTTCAATAACCGTTGACTGTTTTTAAAACATCGAGTAGCTTAAGCTTTTGTAAACTAGCTTTATATTATACAGAAGAATAATAAAAGAATAAGAAATTGATTGAGATTGATAAAAAAGTATGTTGAATCTTTGAGAGAGTATCTTGAACTTCACCCAGGACAAGCTTGATTATTATTGCTATATTTAAGATCGGTTTAGGAACGTAATTAAAACTCGATTTTTCTCCTTTGATGTCACTGGAATTTTTAATGAAATATCGGGCAAACGTCTCATCGCTGTTAATATATATGTATATATATAGTAGCGATAAAATATTACTGAAAGAATGTCATGAAAATTTAGTAATAAAAAAAGCATTCTGGTTTATAGCTGCATATATTGTTTACTGACATCTCAAGACCAAAAGAGCTATAACTTTGAAATTTGTATTCTTATCTAGCACACAAATTATGATAGTTTTATCAAATTTGTTTGAGATGTTATATCTGCATGGAAAGAGCGATGAGAAAAATAAGCCTTGTTAGACATAAAAAACTAATAAGATCCGAGGTAATCAAAAGCAAAGTTGAATTAGATTGGAGAATAAGGAAGAATCGAGGTGTCAGGGGACGAATCGTCGAATATGGAAGAAGTGAAGAGAAATGTGAAAAGCAATGGGGGTCGGTCGCGAAAGGAAGATAAGGGAAAAAAGAGAGCGAGAAAGGGAAATAAATTTTTGAATCAGGTGATTTCCAAGTTGGCACGAGAGAGTTCGTACATACAGCGCGTGTTTCGTAAGCTGATATATATCGCGTGGTTTCGCTTTAACATTCAAGCAGCATAAAAGTGGAACAACTTTTAGTTATTGATTAGGAGAGGGGCCTGATAGTTCCCAACAGTTTTTACGATCTACCAAACTATTCTTGATTAGCGCGAATAACTTTTTCCCCTCTAGTCCTCATCCTGGATCTGTATTTCCCTTCTGCTAGTTTTACGATCGGCTGATTTATATATACATAAAGGGCGCTATAGGGACGAAGGACAAGGTCGCGTTGCCAAGCGATAAAATCTCAATCGTTTTCAAGGTCCCCGGTACAATTTGCCCAAACCAATATGTAAAAAGGGAAAAGTATGTCTCTTCGACTAAGGCCTCTATCGATCGGATAATGACCAAATAATAATCATTGTCTGGATTTTCTAAATATTGATATTCGTAATATGTATCGATCTCCAAGTAGCACAGCTGCGCATTATTGTTTATAACTGAAATAAGAGATTTTCACAGTTCTCTTTTATTATTATGCATATGTGAAGATAATGTATAGTTTATAGCTGGGAAACACAGACGGAGCTATACAACAAACTTCCTCATGTGTGTGTAATGTTAAACTTCGGCTAGAGAAATAATTTTCCACCTTGAGGTTTCTGATGATTATTTGTTTAGGTATATAGGAACCCAGTGCTGTTGGACCAAATGGTGATATAATTATAATTAAGAGTATTATCTCGACTGTGCAGTTAGAAGTAAAAAAGGACTGACGAGAGAAAGAGGATGTATTTTGTATAAATCCTGCACTGTGTAGGGATACGTAAAAATTGCATTAATCTGACAAGAAAAGGAAATTTACAATGATTGTAGTACCAGAGAGGAAGCTAATTGGACGTTTTGAGCAAATTCTGATATTATTTAAGTCCTTCTACAGTATCCTATTTTCCTCTCTCTACTCATACACATCGACTAATTATTTATAAAGCTCAATAGAGTTTCATGGGAAAACTGTGTCACTGAGTTTGCACAAAGTAGCTGAAACTTTGCAAAAAAAAACCTCTTTGAGGGACGATTGCTTTTTATGTTATTTATTAGTCCTTTTTTTATATTATACGAATAATAACGATGGGAGAGGGTGAGAGGGGTGGGGCTTGGGATTACGACAGATTGCTTGTGTTGCGTGTATCGTTTCATTCCCTCTGGCTCTTCTTGGTGGGTACTGGGTAGAGTGTACAAGATCGATAACACCGAGGTGATTATTGGTTGTGCGCGATGTACGGGCCATACAGTTGTCAGCTATTATTGCATCTTTGCACAATCACGTTACACTTTAGTTACAGCTATACCTTCAAACTATCGTAGATGTAGTCAATAGTTTTTCAAAACTACGTAGTATT
>NW_027117271.1:0-15341 GCF_024137725.1 Prorops nasuta
CCCAACCAATAGTAATTATTATCTATTTTCATTCTAGTTATTCGCAAAAATAATATAAATTAAAACTACTTTTTGTTATCATTTTGATTTCTAGTTTCATGCATATCATAGATATCACTCCCTGTTTTAAACTTTTTCAACTCATATTATATGCATTTTAACGATTTTGGATTCTAATGTTTCAGTTTCCTCGTTTATTTATAATATCAGTATCCTTATTTTGTATTGTTTATTTAAAAATTTTGTGATATACATTTCAGAAGTCCGAGAGCTGACATACGAGTTTTTATTGCTTTGTTCAACTGGACCTTACGCAAAACGGGCTCCAGCCGATTGGGCTCGTATACAGAAGGAATGCCCCAACATTATTCGTAAGGTAAACCACTGTGAAACCAATCCTAATCGCGTAAATTGCGAATTTATGAATGCTAATGTGGCTTTTCCTATACGATCAGCGTGAATTACATAATTTCTACTAATACCTAATAAAATAATTATACGCGTGCTTACCAACTTGCGTATTTTTTTTTTTTTTTTCAACTCTTTTTCTTGTCATACAAACAATGAAAAAGAGATAATAATTGGAACTATAATTTATTATTACATGAGTGTTTGGGCTCTATTGTTCATCTAAAAATGTGATTTTTAAGATTTTAATGAAAAGTTGACATTTCATAAGTTATCATCAAAATGTAATACCAAAGAAAAAAGTTTTTAGAATTAATTGATTGAATTGTGTGATATTAGAAATGATACAGAGTAAAATTCTGGAGTAGTAAAGTATTAAAAGCGTGTAATTTATTTGCTGTTGAACACAGCATAATGTTCGCTTGCAATAATTAAGTAACTGTTTTGAGGAAAATTATATTGTCTCGTTACTTAAATAATTTAAGGTTTCAAATGTGAAATCTATATTCTGTTGTATGAATTTGAAGAGGCTACCTTAAAAATATGATATATATCACTATTAAAATTATTTTTAATTCTAAGAAGGTTGCATGATACAAATCTAGTATTCATTTAATTACGTAAAGAGCTCTATCAAAATGATTAATTAAAGGCTAAACTAGAAGCGAATCTTTAAGTTGTATAATCTTTAAGTCAAGGTATACTTGATTGAATTTATTATTCATAAGAAACTGATTATTCAAATTTATTATTATTTCATTTATTAACAATGTTAAATTTTGATTTTTTTTATAATATATATTTATTTTGTACGAATATTACAATTTATTTACAAAGCACATGGAATCGATATTCGATCATCGAAATTCGTTTAATGTTATTGCTTTATTTTTTTGTAATATTATAAATAAAAACTAGATATAATTTGTATTTCTTTATGATTAACCTGTTTTAATATTATGTTAGTCATAACTGTAATTCAGTCTCCTTTTTACTTGCAAAATGTGGTAACACGAGTGCTAGAAATTTTACGAAGTTGTTGATTAATTTTGGTTATTCATAGAAAAATAGGATAAATGCCACAATTGTGGATTTAATTGCTTTTATCATTCAACAAAATGACTTCAATTAATTTTATTATTTACGATTCGGTTATTGAGTTATAGTTTTCTACAGTCTAAGAAATGCATGCATTATTGAAACATTGATATTGAAAATAACACTTGCTCTATCATTTAAAGCATGCTGCTTATAACAAACCAACCAGGTAAGAAAATCTGTATACC
Source organism: Prorops nasuta (assembly GCF_024137725.1). Taxonomy (NCBI): domain Eukaryota; kingdom Metazoa; phylum Arthropoda; class Insecta; order Hymenoptera; family Bethylidae; genus Prorops; species Prorops nasuta. Next base: position 1,695 of record NW_027117271.1, read on the forward strand.
TAAGAGAAATAAGAAGATATGTATTAATGAATTAATTTTTTTCAGGTACCGATTCGCTGGTTCGAACCGGAAGCGTATAAAGCAAAGGTAGCAGCTGCTGGTCTAGTGACAATTTTGCCAGCCGAGTTGGATGAGCCAGACACAGATGTCGAAAATGATCAAATCTACAAATTGTGTTTGGGGTGAATCAAGAATCTTCTTCAAATCAAAATTATCAAGTTCAAAGTCAAAATTTCTTTCATATCTCTCAGTTACCTTAGAGTTGTTCATACATTGCGATAATTTTTAACAATGCGCTGCACGTGAATTTCTTCAAATTTTTATCGCCCGCATTTCAATTAATCATTTTTCAAATTACATAAACAAGTGTTCATGACGGTAAGTAATTCAAAGATACGAAAATCTTACACAAACACTATTTACATTTATATTAATCATTTTCTCACAGATTAATCATGAAAAGCCCATAGTTTCTTCTAATAATTCGTTATTTCAATAAATCTTAGGTACTCTAGATTTCACAAATTAGCTTTATTAGCTACTACGCTGTTAAGGACGCGATATCGCTGATACCAGTTACGTTCAACAGACTCAATAATTGTATCAATTTTAATTAATTCTAATTGTAATATAAATGTCATTTATTTAAATGGTTGAATCTGGAATCAAAAGCTTACAATCATTTAATAGCTGAATCTGTTGAACGCAACAATTGTTTACTATGAGATCACAGACATGTTATGATGCGATACTGCTATTGTTTGTATACGGTCACAGATGTATTGCGTAGTGCGAATCAGTTAGAGTAATGATGTGATGAAAATTGCGTCCCTCGTATGACTCTCAAACGATATGCTGACGAACGCCTTAATGTCTTAGTGGGGGACCATATTCTTGAGGCATCGCAATTCTGAATTCAGTTATCAGACGCCGCTCACGCGAGACACACGTTTGCAATCGAGACCGTAAACAAAACAAACAGTATCGTCGCAAATGAGACTGTTGCACACCCGTGAGAGTGTTGTGATTAACGTGTCGTCGTGACTTAAAAAGAAAATAAGTTAAAACTTTTTTAAAGCAAATGAAAATTTTTGTAACTTCTGTAATATAGTGCGGTAAAAGTGGTTTCTTATGTTATATACTGGGATTAGCCGCGTGATTTGAATCAAAACTAGAAAAAGGTAACTATCTTTTTATTTACGAATTAACAAAGTTTATTTAACCTGATTATGAAGGTTTCATTATGCGCGGTATAATTTAGAATAGTTTAGTCTATCAACTTAATTTTAAGTATTACCTTTTTGGTAATTATTCTGCTGTGGTACAATAATACAAAAAAGTCATAATTTTAATGTTTTATACTTTATACGATTACAATTACAATTAAAGTACCAAGCGCGTTACCTAAAAGCTTAGATTATTAATTAAATACATTTATTTTCTTTTCTTTTTCTGTTTATATATAAATAATTTATTTTTATTTATATTGCGAGGGTCACACGTTGGAAACTGTTTTAATATAGAAATTTAAATTTGTTTTAATTATGTTTTGAAAATTTTTGTTTATTTAAAGATTTTACTATGTAAATACGAGAAATTTATGATAGCAGTACAATAGAAAAGAACGATTTGATCTATTGATTAGGAAATAATTGAAAAATTGATTATAAAAGTACAATTTTGTATCAAAGCTTATCACTTTCAATTCTAGTTATTATACATATGCTATGGTAAAGGAGTTATGTATTAAGGGTGTTTTCTTTAACTCATTCTGATGCATACGCGTAAAAATTCATTTCGTAACTATAAAAGATATCGTTTTTTCACATCATATTTTGAAGCATCTAAATAAAACGTAGGTTCAAAACGGTTTCAAACAAAAAGTTTAAATCTTCTGTAGTTACGGAGATAAATGAATTTTGACGTCTATACTCCATAGCAGATGAAAGCAAACACCATGTATGTACAAGGTGTCCGGTTAACACGTATGCTGAATCGATAAATTCATATAGAGCGAATAATTTTTAGATCAAATTCTTATACCATCTTTTATACACGCTTTAATTAAAAGCTGATTAAAAATTAAAAATTCTTTTGAAACTTTTTATTATTGCCCGGATCTCTCAATCGATGTCTAACAAATAGATGAAAATCAACAGATAACTCCAGCAAAAGGAGTTTTCACACACACATATTAACGATTTTTTAAAACTCAATAACTTCGACTAAGGACTGGATAAAAAATGTGTGAAGAATTGCACTCTTAAAATAATTTATTTTGTATAAAATTTAGACTTAGCATAAGTTAATCAGACACTTTGTACATAAAGTCAATTTTTTACTAACTGTTATTTTTATGTTATTCTAATATTGTACTTTCCCAATGAATAATAAACCAATGCAAGTAAAGCTGAAATGTGAATTACAGCAATTGTTTAATTAGTCAATCTTTAAGGATAGGAAATTAAAAATGCAGGTGTTTTGTTGTATCCTGTACGAAACTATTTATTATTTCAGTACGTACAGAAGTGAATATTTAAACATACATATGTCTTCGTTTTGTGCAGGCCCAATTGTATTACAAAGTACACCAATTGCATTATTCATACATTTTTTTTTATTCCTTTTTTCCAGAAAAAAAAAAATAATTATCGCATACATGTACAATACATTTAAATTCCATGAGCTCTGCACTCATCGCATTCTATTTAAATTTTTACTAATAAGGAATAGATCTCTTTAATTTTATATTGCAAAAAGTATCAACGTTTACATGTTCAAAACTAGATGTTTTCATTCAAGTCTGTTCTCCTTATTGCCTTGTAAAAATTAATTAAACTCCTAAACACCCAATAACCAGTTTTGCTTTAACAATCATCGATTTAGCTTTAAAGGGTATTTGTATAAATTATAATAAAAATTACTAAGAGTAATACGTCGAGTATAATAGTTCAATAAATAGCCAGTTAATGTTAGTCATTCATAATCAATTGTGTGGTCAATGACAAAAATATTTTCTAAAATTCTAAATACACTTGTACGATCGAGAAACAGGTCTGTAATAATTAACAATTCGGTCGTAGTAAGAGTTGGCAGTTTTGTCCAGAAGAAGCTCTAATCTGTACATTATTCTATTTATGGAATTATACTTCGAAAATTGAAATGAATAATTAAACAAATTGCTCAAAGCGGTTTTCCTCTACGAAGATTAATATGCGATACAAAACAAATATTGTATCGATTATTAGACGGTTTTTCATTTATATAGAAAGAGATTCGATGAATATATAAATGATCATTTCTACCTATGCATATATAAAGTGAAAGTGGTTCAGAATAGTTAAAATTCTGCGATAAATAGTATATAGCACAGTTCATTCAAGTTCCTTACGCATAAATTAAAAATTAACATAATTCTATCAGCTCAACTTCTCACAGCTAGTTCAGCGTTGATTTAGAAGACCTAATTAATTTTATTTTCTTAGCTTGTGTGTGTGTGTGGTAACCCAGAAACAGGCATTGAAATTTCAAATATGCAATTTCCTTTTTATAAAAAACTTTTTCTCTCATTGGCACTACTATTACACAGTGTGCTCCTACTTTGACAGACCCATCATTGCTCATTGAACATAATGGTGTTGTCTGTTACATAAACACAAAAAATATATAATATAAAATTTTAATACATAAGTGTCTGATTTACCTAACAAGCCATTTATATGTTAAGGTGTACGAGTGTCATTCGAGAAATTGAAAGCACGCATTGTTTTTACATTTATTATTTAAATCTAGACAGTGTCTTATAAAACATAAATCGAAAATGATTATTTTACTTAAGTAATCATTGTTACACATAGTCATAATTGATGAAATTAGTTCTAGTCAAGTTTGCTAGCTACCATTCATTTGATAGTGCGTATACCCAATAACGTGATATACAGTACAGCAGAAATACATTAATAGAATGATTGTGGATGAGTGAATTATGATACATTAATGAAAACAATTTAAAGGGACTAAGAAAGTTTCCACGTAATAAAACCAAATGCACGACCAGCCATCTTTAAACTGGTTGGTTTTCATCAATGACTTAAGAACGAAGCATGATACATTAGTGAATACAATTTTCAGAGAAAACGAAAAAAATCAAATTTTTCGCTTAAGGGCTCACTGACACGATAGAGAGGCCAGCATTCGCCATTATCCTATATACAATTCTTCGATCGAATCTCGATCAATTCAAACATGAAAGCATCAGTTTTATAATTTTTTACATTAGTTTATACCTTCCAAGTTTGTGGATCGCGCAGACTCGACGTTTTTTTTATTTAATATGAAACCAAGCTACCTAAATGATTCAATAAATCGCAAAAATATTAATACACAAATGAATTTTTCTTGCTTTTCTTTAGGGCTACCTATTTTCGATCGATGCATCCATTTCATTCCCTTTTTGTTCACATAAAAATCACGAAGCGAATGCACGCCTCTTTTTGCTCTAATAACGTTCAAAATATACAGCTCTTCTCACTAAAATTTAATGCATCACTCTGTATAAAATATGTACCCATCTCGAACAGTTCTCTTTCTCTTTCTTTTTCTCTTCCCTCTCCCCCTCTCCCTCACCCTACTTTTCTTGAAAATGTAGAAAATTATATAGTTACTCTACCTCACGATGTTAAAATAAAAATTCACTAAAATACAAATCACGGCTGTTATCTCCTTAGTTTCATTAACTCTTTGAAGGTTAAAATACATAGTCAGGTCCAGCCATGTCTATCGCCCACCTAAATTTATCCCTTTGAGTCTTATTGTAGATTTTCTCTATGGGAACATCATATTTTTTACACCTGTAAAAAAATAATGTTTTTGAACCTTAATCTGAGAGAGGAATAACCATATACTCTTAAAATATAAAAAAAACAATGATAACTTACCATGCAACAGAAATTCTAGGGTCCAAGTAGTTCAATTTGGAGGTACCTAAAGCAATTTCCTTGTTTTCTTCTCTATCCGTTGCTTGGACTTCCAGTTTTGTTAATTGCTCCTTCAATCTTTCCAATTGTTTCTTCTTCTTCTCATATTGACTATAAACAATTACATACTCATAAATATAATGAAAAAGAAAATTATGACAGGTACTATTTTCTCAAATTTAAAAACTTACACTTTCTCTTTAACAGAACCATGCTTTGCATCCCGTTTAGCATCCTTAACTTGAAGTTCAGCCTCGGAAATGGCTTCTCTTTTAGCATCAATTTTGGCCTTTAGGTTTTCCATAGATTTTGCATGAGTCTTTGGCACCGATCGCTGATGGTTACACAGAATAGCAACTGCCCTATTAGCTCTGTTGTAAGACAAAATTTTTTCCGCTACTGTGTCATCTGGATTTGTTAATTTGTCTAATTGCTGCTGCAGTGTCCAGGAAGCATTATATGTCCTGAATACCTTAGCAGTAAGACCTTCCATTAATTCGTTCAAATGTTTGTTCATTACCGCTGTGTTTAGTCGGTCAAATAAATCATCGGAAGGAGATTTATTTTCCATGAAAAGCTGAAGACTCTTGAATACCCTCTTTTCCACAGGTACCTCATTATAGTATCTGATAGAGTCCTTACCTAAGAAATCAAAAACCACTACATATTCTTTGCCATCTTTTTGCTCATGCAAACTGATATGTTCCACTCGAAGCGAACAACAGCCTACTGTGTCCGCTTGATCCTCATCCTTTTCATTACCAGCCCTAAGAGCTAACTTATCTATGAAGTACAGGGCCACAGCTCGTTGCCTGATACGCATTTCTTTGCTCTTCCAGTCTGCTCGATATTCAGCACGAATTTTATCAATAGACTTTGCTAATTTTCTTGCAGTTTCGTATTTTTGCCAATCTTTTTCACCCTTAAGTTTGCTCGAAGGATTTAGCATGACATACTTGGCTTGACCTTGAATATTTTCAGTCCAAGAAGCTAACCAAGTAACACCAGGATCATGCCTAACTTCTTTCCACTTGTGACCACTTGGAGGTTTCGGTATATTCGAGTTTTTTGAGCAATTTATCATAACATCCTCGGGCATTACTCTCTTTTTAAGCTTTCCCATTTTAGGATGCTCCCCACGCCCTCTGAACAATCCCGGTGGTTCAATCTTGAAATTACCTATCTTTTCTTTGTGTCCATCGATGGTACAGAACCCGTATTGCTTTTGGATCTCATCGTTCTGTTCTTTGATCTTCTTTTTTTCTTCCTTCGTCATATTCTTCCTCTCTTCACTTTTTTGCAAAAAATATGCATGCATTTCTTTAAAATTACATTTGTTTAAATCTGTAATTTTGGTCCTTTCGGAATCCGTCATGACTTCTCTCCAATCGTGGAAAAAATTATTGTTAAAAGCTTCCTTTGTTGTGTAGTCGTGATCTAACATTCTTGCATAAAACGTAGCAACTTCTTCTGTGTCCTGGCTCAGCTTTAACTCTTTACCATTATAATAAAATTTTACCGTTGGTGGAAGAGGCTCATAAGCAGGAGCAAATACTGGCCCTTTATGTTCTAAAAATGTCCATTTCACTCCGTCTGATTTTTTTTCCTCTTCCCACCTGAAATTTAATTTGAAAATTTGTTAATCATATAAGTAGAATTCCGCTTTATATTATTAAAGCTTTCACTATGTCGTGGGGTTGTAACAGCGATGGTTATACTGTTTGTGTCCCACGGCTATTTCCGTGGATTAAATAAGAACTATTTAATTTCAATATTGCGATCTAATAAGAGTTTTGTACTGCCACTATGACTCCCAATGGATACATCAGAAAACGCATGGAAAAACCCATCAGATCGTAACACTGTTTAATTCTTATCACTTTATTGACGTATAATGTTCCTCCTTAATAAAGAAATAAGTAAAAACTTAAACTATCAGAATTAATACTGCATAATTAATTTCGCATAGAATATATATGAAGATTGTAATTAATTACTATTTTGTTGAAAATATGATAATACTTTTTTGGTTTTATTAGGCTCGTTTTTGATTATTTCTTGCAATATTAAAGGAAGCTTAGTAAACTAGTTAATCATATCTTAGTAAAATTATTTTCAAAATAGGTTAAAAAATCTTGGAATACGTTTGGAGTCACGCAGAAGTGCGCGCAAATTCTGGATGAATTTCGAGTTGCGTACGGATCACATAGAATCTTCCATAGAATTTAAATACGGTACACATGAATATGCATAAACCGTATGCATTATATAAACGTAACATAATATCTTTACCTTAAGCACTATATGCGCGACTCGGAACAGATATACATATATAAAAATATTACCATTTCCAGACTTCCTGCTGTTCTTCTTCCTGTTTTTTCTTTCTAGGACTCGGATTTTCTCCTTTCGCAGCTTTTGAGACTTTCTTTTTTGGTTTTTGCTATGAAAAAAAATAAAAAATTAACCAGTAGAATCAATTTTAGACAAAAAAGTAATTCGAAGAAAAACTACCTCTTTTGATTCATCATACTCGTCCTCACTGTCGTCGTGTTTTCTTTTCTTTTTCTTAGCCTTTACAGTTTCCTTTTTGGCCTTTTTACGTGCAGACAATGGGACATCATCATCTTCATCAGAATCTATTTTTCTCTTTGCAGTTGTGAAGGATAGAGATCTATTATTCTATAAAATTTAAGGACAAAAATGAAGTTACGTATGAGACTATTTACAGCTTATTTAAAAAAACAAACCTCTAAGGGATAAAATATATCTAATAACATTTGTACTGGTTTTTGTAGAAATTTAAAATTGGACTAGAAATTTAAAACTTCATTCAGTATTGTATCAACTTTGTTTAAATACAATAATTTCAGGGTTAATAGAACCATGACAGAAAAAAAAAACAAATGAAGATTATAAAAGCTATCTTACCAATGGAGTGTCTTCGTCAGAATCCTCCTCCGTCTTCAGGGTAGTGTTATGCATTTCGGAAAGCCTTGTGTCATTTCCATCAGTAGAGTCCATGCTAGCTTCTTCCTCCTTCATCTCATCTTCATCCTCATATCCAGTGATACAAAGCCGTTGCTCACCACCACTATCATCTTCATCATCCATATCCATCTGCGAAATAGGTTCCTAGAATTTTACATTATTTTAGAATTGACAAGTAATTACTAAAACCAAGTTGACTCTTGTTCAACTAAATAATAAATAACCTACTTCTTTCATTTCTCTCTTCAAATTATGAATGCTATTATATTTATTAGAAAGATGCTCAGTTTTCACCTCTGCTTCCTCTTTCACTTTAACTTCTTCCTTAATTTTCTCCTTCTTATCTTTGTCCTCTTTTTGTTTTGCTACAAAAAAAAAAAAAATATCACTGTATCTGATTTTACCAAAACTTTTACATTCTAATATGAACATCTCATAATTTATATCAAATATTATATTATACATTTTTCTTTGTCATGACGGTGGCGATCCTTATCCTTTTCATGTCTATGCTTGTCTTTGCTAGATGAACTGTGTCTTTCCTTTTCTGAACGGTGCTTGTCCTTGTCATTTGTATGAGAAGTGGAGTGTTTATCTTTGTCTTTTTCTGAGCTATGCTTTTTGTCTTTTTCTTTATCCTTGGAGGATACATTTTTGTCCTTGTCTTTATCCCGAGAACTGGAACTTGAGCTGTGCTTATGCCTGTCTTTTTCTCTATCTTTACTCTTTGAACTCTCCTTGTCCTTGCTAGTGCTGCTATGATGTCTGAAAGAAATTTGTATTGAAATTTGTTGATGATATTAAGAATTGGAACAAGCTGAAAATAAAAACCTAATTATCTATTCCAAATTGTTTAATAGCTGACCTCTCTTTATCTTTCGAGCTAGAATTTGAGCTGGATTTATGATGATGTTCCTTATCTTTGCCTTTATCTTTGTCTTTGCTGGATGAGCTGCTACTGCTTTTATGGTCTTTCTCTTTGGTGGACGAAGAACTACTTTTCTTGTCCTTGCTGCTACTGTCATGCCTGTCCTTATCTTTCGAGGAACTAGAGCTGTGTTTGTGTTTATCCTTGTCTCTGTGTTCACTTTTGTGACTCTTTTCTTTGTCCTTGCTTCTATCCTTTTCCTTATGCTCGGACTTATGGGATCGATCCTTTTCTCTATCTCTGTGTTCTGATTTGTGCTCCCTCTTTTTGTCAAAGCCATTGGACATCCCATTCAAGTGAGCATCTAAAAAATGGCATATTTTTATGATAAGTAATCCAGGAAAGAAACTAATTCAATTCAATCTAAAAGCAAATGTAAAATTGAATTAAGTTTTTATTAACTTTGATGCTTAAAAAACATTGAAAAAATGAACTTGTAAAAACTTTATAATATCTGACATGTAGATTTGTGATTAAACAGGAAGTTTAAAAAAAAACATTGAAAACACTATAATAACCTGTTAATCCTTGAGTAATTTTGGATGATAGAGATTTTACAAACAAGAGGAGGGAGGAGAGGCGACGTTATACGTAAGCTGAATGAATAACAGGATTATAAGAACAGTAATTAATTGTACTTAAAAAAGAAACTAGAACAATAGAGTAAAATTTAGAAATAGGAGGGGGAAATGGAAATGAAGTCTCGTTATTGGCAGGTCGATTACTCTGGATGCGATTTATAATTCATCAATGAGATCAATCGTGGCGTAGTCGGCGGGGTATTGGTCGTCGGTTTTGTATTTTGCGGAATTGACGAGGGAACCGCGGGGATGACAAAGAGGTAGGAGAGGTAAAGTTAACACGTGTAGCGTAGTTTGCCATCGCGGCACAATTTTTTACTAAAGAACGAGACGCAAAGAAAAAATTTGCAAATAAAGAAGCTTTTTGGATTGGAATCATGTAAAAGGTAAAGAGGGGGAAGCAGAGAAAGAATAAGAGAGTAACAGAGATAAAGGAAAGATTGTAATAAAGAAAGAAGCGAGAGACAGCAAAAGAGATAAAAAGACATAATAATGTTAGATATAAAAATTTTACCGGAATGGTTGCCTGCTGCACTGCTGTTCTCTTTGGCCTTGGTCTCCTGCAAATGTATAAGAGAGAGACAATGAGAAAAAAAGGTAGAATCAGAGAAAGACGCCTCGAGATGGGTCGAGAGAGCGTCCGTACGCTGGCAACTTCGTTGCCTGGCAGGACTTAGCCGCAGACGCCATTTTGGGACTTAGAAAAATTTCGCGTCCGTGCCAAGAGGAAAGCCGTCTCGTAAGGCGAGATCGCCGGAAAACGAGCACGCAGACCTTTTTCATTTTCCGAGACTCGACAGATTTTCATACTTACGTGATCGAGACTTGGCTGGGAAGGCGGTTGTTCCACTTCCATTTCCTGCCTGCTTTACGAGACTCCGATCCGATGGTTCTGGCAGTGCTCGAGTTAGCGAAGAACGTAGAGAAACAGTCGTGCGATTCCTGCTACGGCTTTAGAGTCCCCCAGCTCCTACCGGGAACGCGTCTAAGTATCAGAAATACCTTATCGCGCATGCACCGACAAGTCCCGCCCTCTTCCACTCGTACTATACCGCGAAAGAATCGCTTTCGCTTTTGGGCAGGGGTTATATTATATCTATCTAGTGTTCCCTGTTTTCTAGAAAATTTAGCTAAATCTTTTCTATCCATAGTCCAATAATGTCTAAATCTACATTGGAAAAATGATGCTTCTTAATGGAAAAATACATCCGTTTGAATGTACTGATGCTTATTTATATGTATGCAAAATTTTATGTTTAGCTCCTCCTACTTTTTAGATGGAAAAATTTATTTTGTGCTACTGTACAGGAATTTAACTCAACTTTAACACGTTGGGAATTTGGAACATGTAATTGCTTTTTGTCTTTTTCAAATAGCAGTGAATAGTAAAAGATTGAAATATTTTAATGCAGAGTACTTTTTGAAAGAATGACTATATATGTTCAAACTTTATTGACCTTTCAGATTATTAAAATTAATCTAATGGTTTTAGTCTACAGGTTTCAGTTATATTTAAGATGGTATACTTTGCTGTAGACCTACCTTTATTCGATTTTTTTAGACTCTGATTGCTCTAAGAAAATGACAGTACAAATTACTTGTTTTCTTTTATGGCACGAAAATTACAGTCGGTCATTGTATGTCAGGTAAAAAAATTGTAATACTAATTCCACTAAATAGATAGTATCCAAATTTTTTATAAGTTAAATAAATAATAGAATAATGAGAAACCAACCATGAATTATAATTATTAATTAGTTTAATATCAGGTAAGGGAAATTTTGAAATAAATAAAGAATATTTGAAAATGAATTAACTTTAAATTGAATAACATACAGGAGTATATGTTTCTTTAGCATGCTACAATATAACAGAGTCTTGATTTTTCTTTTCTAATGTACACGTTAATCATATCCATGATTAAATTTCAATAGTATTATAACATTTTTCATGCAAGCATTAAGTCAACTTATTCATATACATATATGGTACAAATTGATTGTAATTGTATAGTTTCATTGATAAAAATATTTATACAAATAAATTGTGAATTCTAGAACTACTCATGATTGATTAGTCAGTAAAACTTTGGTACTGCCAAAAGCTTTACAATGTTTAAATTAATTTCTTCCAGCCTTCCATTATTGAGCTACCACCTTTTGGAAAGCAAATACTGAGTATAGAGCTGAAAAAAAAGTTCATAATTATTATTAAATTTGATACAAAATCACTGAAAATTATTTATTTTTTATACTTACAAATGACATCCCACTCTGATTGAGAGAGAGTTCCAATTTTTCGATGACCATTAGTATTTTGCATATATTGTTCAGCGTGTCGGTAATCATTTCTTTGACCAAGCAAAGGGGATTCGTAATAAGGAGGGAATGTTTCAAAAACTTGTATCTTTCCTAACAAGTTTCTTCCCTCATCCTTTTGGTTTTTATAGAAATCTTCGAATCTGTTGAAAATCATTTACAATAGCATTAAATTTCTAGAAGGCCTTATTTATTATGTAAATCAATTACCTTTCAAATTTTACTAATTTCAAATTAAATTTTTCTGCTAATTTAACTAATGTAGGTAAGTGAACCAAGAATTCTGGACAGTCGACAACTCCTTCAAGATGAAAATTGTATTTTGCTCCAAAAAGTGGTGGCTTTTCTTTATCACATAAAAATTCAATATTATACACATCATTCCCAAATTTATTAGAGTCTGATTGTTGCCACCTAGAACTAAAGGAAAAGCAAATCTTCACAAAAGAATCATAATATTTCAATAACATTCGAAGAGAGCAAATACAATGTAAAATTAGTAGTTAAAATAGAAAGTTTTACTTACACTAGGTCGTATGCATCTAGGACTGTACCAATAAAGTAACCACCAGGTTTTAGGGTTTCACTAGCATTTTGAAGCATGCATTCTGCTTGTGGAAGAGATTCAAAACTGTAATGGAATGCAAATTGACAGCTAACAAGATCAAACTGTATGCTAGGATCCTTATATTTTGTTCTCAAACGTACCTAAAATTTTATGTATTAATAAAAGTTTTAACTATAGTGTCCAGTCCAAATTTCTACCTTTGTACAGTCAGCTGCTATAAACTCTGCTTTAAATACAGGTAAAAAGCCTCTATTATTTGAATTTCTCTTTGCTATATCCTTATATCGTTGCTCACATTGCTCTACTGAGATATCTGCTATGTCAGCACATACTAGATGTGTTATATTTCCTTTTAACCATTTATTCAAATCTCCACCTTTTCCACAGCACATATCCAAGACTAAAAAGGGTGATCCATGCGGTATATTTTGTCTTACTTTCCTTACATATTCGCCTAATGGAAAAAAATGTTAATATAATAATCAAATCACTTTTAAACGAAACAACCTTTAACACATCAACTATACCAATAAGCATGCTCTTGATCCAATTGTTGAAATTCCTCATATACACAATACGGCTTTTATTTCTTTGATCAAGCCCTTCCTCCTTTAAAGCATTATAGTGCTCTGCAACCAAGGAAGTATTGTCTTCTATTTTCTCAGTGTTTACTTCTGTCTTATTGCCAGTTGATAGGTCTGAAGGAACACTGCTGCACTGTTATAAATCACAAATGTTAAATAATATTCATTAACAAGAAACTATAAACAAAAATGTTTACCGCCTCCTCCTCTCTGAATGTTTTGTTTTTTGGTTCTGAAGTATTAATAGGCCAATCTTCTTTTTCTTCACTTGACTAAGAGAAAAGTAGTTTCTAAATTATAAATCTTACATTTTTCAGAAACAAGCTAAAGTATAATTAATAGGAGAGTTACTCACTAATTTTCTTTTTCTTGGATTGTGATTACTAGTATCCTCAACACTTTTTGAAGGATGCTCCTTTTTTTCTACCTCACCTTTCTCCTCGAAACTCTCGCTTTTCTTTTCCGGTGGTTCAGGCATTTCCAGTTTTTCCTGATATAAACAGAATATAAATAACCTCAATAAAGTAACTTTTTGTTTATCACTTTTTAAATTTAAATATGTGCAATATAAATTTTTTATAATATAGAGTCACAAAATTCTCTACAACAAATACCAGATATGACGTTCAAAAATTTTGGTTTTTATTTAAGAACATTGTTTTTGATTACCATCGTCTCTAGGCCATTTAATTTACCAACCT
>NW_027117272.1:0-14977 GCF_024137725.1 Prorops nasuta
GCTCTTGGACTTTTGTAAGACTCTTGGAAAAGTGCTTCGGTCTGATTAGTTTTGAAAGGCTGGAAACTGTATACTACTATCGTCGTGTTTATTATTTGTTTGTTGCTCGCGGAGAAAAAAGTAGGAGGAGGTTTCGTACTTTGTGGATGAAGGTCGTAAGAAAGGTAGGAGCAGTACGGACACGTAGTGTAATTTAAAAGTTGGCGTCAAGCGATATCGTTGCGTTTGCCATGCGATGTTTGCTTTGGAAGCTTAGGGCTAAGTCCCGCTATGTAATAACATGCATGCACGCCGTTGGCCAAAGTTTGTAACGAGCGCGAGCTGCGTAACAGGCAAACCCACACGTTCGGCTGTGCTTACCTCCCCCACTCATCCTTTAACGCTTTCGAGCTCGTAATACGAGTCGACCTCCGACAGCTTTCCGCCACAATCGCTACTATGTTGCTGATACTGGTCGCCTTGAGAAAACTTTTCGCTATGTGTAACTTGACGCAATATCTGTGCGCGCTCATAACCTAAACAATGTAGGTACTCGGACGACATGTATACGCGGCATCCCGATAAGCCCGGCAAATCCGTGTTTTCACTTCCAGCCCAGTTCCAGGCTATAGGCCTCCCTCTCCTCCCCACCCACAAAAACACATGCAGTTTTCCCTCCACTTCCAAGCGTGTACAGCTTTTTCCTTTCGTGCAAATTCACTCTTGCATCCGATGCAGTTGGTCGAGCCCAACGATTTCCTCCTCATGCAATTAAATTAATTAATCAAGCCTATATATAGAAAAAATATAGCTAATATGTGGGAATATTAAATATTATACCCGAACAGTCCAGGGAATTTTATTTACTTGATAAAATGATTTCGATATTTCAGGAGATTTTAAATAAAGGACGATCACAGAGGATTTTTCCTGAATTATATGTAAAAAAAAAATTATGGATCTGGTATTGAGTCTCGTAATATAATTCTCGATGAAAGAGGGGTGGAAGACGAAGTTGAAGCAGGCGGGAAAATAAGGTGTGCGTTGGCGAAGGGAGTCCGCAAAAAAGATCTGGTGACCGAAAGAGATTTTAAAAAACTGGTGGTTTGTCGGAGCTGGGAGACATCTGGGTGCTGCTAGGAACAGCTGTTACTTGTGTTATTATTGGCGCGTCGAGGCGTCTCTTCGGGCATATTCGGTGGTTGGAAAGAGGGATGAAGCTTGTCTGTGTCGATGCTTAGATGCGAAGATTTGAATAAAAAGACTGTGGAATCACGGACAATGGAGGCCAAGTGGGCGTGCGAGGAGTAAAAGACAAGATCCGAGGACAGAAGGATTTGAGAGACTAAAGGGGAGCTGGCCTGGAGGGGGGATAGAGAAGGGGCGTGTGGGAGAGAAGAGGCATCAGGAAGGAGGAAAAAAGGCAAAGGGATGAGAGAAAAAAAGAAGAAGAAAAACGTGTCGCTTAGTGACAGGTCATTTTCCGGAGCGGAGCACCCTCTCGACGACTCGCGCCGTACAACCTGAGATCCTTTGGATCTTCTGTACAATTGCTGTAGGGATAACGGAGCCTGGCCTCTTTCCTTCATCCATTGCAATCCCTGCGATATCTCGCCGAACCGCCGAATTCGAGTCCGCAATAACGCGCGCCTATACCAATATCTAATTTGATCTCTGCTCGGAGAGAGCGTCTCGTCTCCTGTACGTCGACATTGGCTGCTTATCCCGCCAGCAATTTCCGAGATTACGTTCGTGACAAGAATCACTTATTTTCTACCACTGAATTCATCACATTTTCTTATAAGATATATTAAAAGAACTGCAGCGGTACACTACACTATTCTCACAAATACCTTGCTGCTCGTTCACGTATTCCCATTTCACATTAATCCGAAAATAACAAGTTTTCCACTTGCCGACAGTATAATTATTCCTTATACTCTGTCGCGTCGCGATAAATCAATCGTACTTTTTAATTTCGCCGCAACCCTTATTCTACAAAAGTCTCGCTCGAGTTCTTTTGCTTCTCTGTATAGGAAAGCAGTGTTTTATTTGGCACTTTTGACTATTAATTTTGCCAGAATTGAGAAATCGGTCAGTCACTTTCAATCGTACAGAATTTTTCTTCTTTATTCTGCAGCATTCTTGTACTAGGTATTACATACATATATATCGTATACGGCGTGGCGTGATTCATACATACATGGAAAGTATCTTGAACCGATCGAACAATGTCATTGGTGAAACCACCAAAAATTCGTAGATTCTGATTTCTGAGAGATGAAGATCCAGAGAGAGAGAGCGCGCGTGCGGGGCCGAGAGCATCCCTGCGGAGACGGAGCAGAGGCGAGCCTCATCATGAAGGATGAGCGGAATTCATCAAGTCACGTCAGGATGAAATCTCGCCTTCCCGTCTTCCGCTCTACTGCCCATCGACGTTGCCTCCTCCGCCTATTGGATGAATGTAAGCACCGTTAATCTGTTTACTTCAAAATTTCAAACCCTCAGCCGCGGGCCGCCCCTATCAAATCACCAATATTGAAAATTTACGTAAAATTTGTTAACCAAATATTTCACTGCATTCTGTGGAATTAATCGTCGAGTAATTGTAAAAAAAAAAGCTTAACAACGAAAAATAATTCCTTTGCTATTTACTACGATATAGGAGTGTTAACGATCGCTGAATGATATTTGGCATTTTCGCGTATCAGCCACTGCGCGAATTATAGTTTCACCGTATTAATTATCTATTCGAATTTAAGCTTAAATGATATTTCATGCATTCTGCTTGAAACGATTACAAGCTGATTACCACGTATATTACAGTTTGTTCGTGATTATGCATAGTAGATTTTACACATGTATTTACAGACGCTTGTGTTTCTCTCTGGTGAATGGAAAATTTTCTTTAATTGCGTTATGCTTATGAGGCTTAATGCCCTACACTCGAGTGACGTTAGCCATAGCTCGCAACAAAATAGTGACAATGGTAGCTTATACCGAAGGGATAACGGAACTCGTGTTTTTTTGCTCCATCTCTCTCTCTCTCTCTCTCTCTCTCTCTCTCTCTCTCTCTCTCGACGATTACGTATTCATCGTAGTAAATCCAAAAGCGGATTCATTTGAGTTGTCCTGTCGAGGAGACGAAGAGCTCTCGGCGCTCGGAAAAGCCGCAATAGATGTGTTCAATCGCTTAAGTGCAAGCTGGGTGTTTATTCTCGCGGTTATACATGGAAGGACCGTCACGGCCTGTACGAGTCCCCCGGAGACGACGAATAAACAGTTACAGCCGGAACGTTACATAACTAATGAATTGCATCTCGCAGTTTACGTAAAGGCTCGGCCACCTGATTACGCGTGTCCACGAGAGAAAAAGAAAGAATAAACCGATAGGATATATGACTGCCTATTAAATGGAATTAAGGATAAGAGATATTAGAGGAAAATATAAGAAACAAAAAAAACATGCAACTAAAAGCTCGTCGTACGCGTTGCATGAATAACATGCATTTATGCAGTGCCAACACAGTATGTAAGGAGCCTTCCTTTTCTTATCCGCGAGGAGCAAGAAAACGCGAGTGAGGAGCCTCCATATTTTAGGGGAATAGACAAAGTGCTCCAGCCCCGACACCGTCTTTCTTTGCCGTAGCCCATGCATTTATGCAATGACGGGATAATTTCGTATCTACGCCCATGCGGTATCACGCTCGATTTCCCAAGCTCTCCTTTCCTTCCGGATCACCATCGAATATTATGGTCAGTCAGAACCATATCGAACGCTTTAAACTCCCAAATATTAGCCTTCTTACACCGCAGAACGTTCCAGAATCTCCTGGGATACTATATAAGTGATACAATGTAAACAAGTGAAATTTTATTTTTGCATTATTCATTCGAAAGGAATAGAAAGTTTATTGTTAGACTTTTATGGAAATGGCCACGCACAGCTGCTACTACATATATACGAACAGTATGGGAATATTCATATAATTATGCGGAAAGGAGTAAATTTGGATTAGCGGGGTTAAAGATTAGGATGATTGGCGTATTAGCAAAGTGTAATTATATCCAAGTCCGAGAGACTGAATGATTGTAGCCGGTTTTCCGAGAAATGGCCAAGCTGTACAGCGTCGAGATTTCCTACTATCGCTCCCTCGTGTTCCATTCCCGACTACTTAAGTTATGTGCGGTTGTTTCTGCGGCTTCGCGTCGCTCGCTAGAGTTTACACTAGCGAAGACGCTTCCCTAATAAAATCAGCATGCAATTGGGCATGCCAAAGAACGGTTACACACCATCTTTACTCTCGTGTGTGTTAGCACAAGTTTCCTCTTATCAAACGTATGATGTAATTCATGAATCACGTAAATACTAAGGTGATTCAATTATCATCGCTTAATTCTAGCAGGAACGTGTTATTATTATTGAAACAATCCCTCGCTTAAAGCAGATTTATTGCCAGGGTACGAGAGTACGTTTCGAGGTTTTAAGAAGCATGGGAAAACAGCATATGAATCGATCGCTATATATACTATGTCATTTTGTAGGTTTTTATTAAGATGGGCAAGGGAAGCAGTGTCCAGAATCCTCTTAGCAATATAGTTACAGCGTAATCCATGGGCGAAAGTCCGCTCGAATCAGAGCCACGCGGGATATAATTCGATATATCGGACCCTCATCTTGACGCCAACACCTCTCGTGCTTGCTTCTATCTCTCCCTCCCGCAGTACTCCTCTCTTCTTCCTTTGGTACCGTCCGGCACTCGAAGCTGCACGATAGTCCTCGAGGATCTTGAAGGAGGACGTGTTCTGGCTGGGTTTTGTCTTTCTATGATTCCATCCTGGCAGAAGGCAGGTCGGACCCTGGGGATAGCGAAGAGACGGGTCGAGCTACCCTCTCTCTATCGATGTTGCTGCACCTCTTAGCCTGTAATTGAATAACGTGTCTCGAGGTACTGCAAGGATCCGGCTACGAAGATATAGTAGTAGAATACCGCCTCTGTCTGCACCCCGACTGCTTCAATCTCCTCTTCCACTTCTTCTAATGCTCATACATCTACCCTCACCCATGTGACGACAATTTCCCCCTCGAATTACGTCAACTGGATACTGACGACTATCATAATCACATTAATAATATCCTATGTATAGTATATATATATATATATATATATAGGTACATGTACATGTATTATATATACATTGCTTTGCAAACGAAACCAATTTAATAATGAACGCACAAAGTCTAATATAAACCGAAGCGTAACATTATTATGTTTGATATCTGCAGTTAATAGCGAGAGATGTGCTCATCGCGGTATTCAATATTTGGATATTAATAATAAAGGCGTATAGCAGTTTATGGATAAAATTTATTTGCGCAATATATTGCACCCGAGTTTCAACAAGGGCCCTTAAATATTTACAACCCTGTTTACTTTATCTGCTGGGCTTGGAAACTTTTTTTTTCTTACTCGAGAATTTCATAAAGAGCAATTATTCCGAGGAGCACTCTCGATTCGTCAGTGATAACTGACGTCGTTTATCGAAAAACGATTGAATTGATGCGATCGCATCAACCAAGAGGTATATCAGCTCCTGGATGGCAAGTATTTTATTCCTGGGGGCACGTCTCATTGACATAAATATAATACCAGCGTGTCTTTGCATCTTATAAGTTGCGCGTAGAAGCGCGTTTACTCGCTCGTGGAGCAGTTTGGAAGGGCAAGTTAATATATCGATCCTATTAAAACGTTATTACTCGCGAATGCCGATATGTCGAGTTGGTATATAGTATATTAGGTACCGAGGTATAATACAGCAACTGCGTTATACTGCCTTCGGTGTAACATCGAAACGTGTACACACATATACAAAATCCCTGTACTATCGGTGTCCACACACTATCGCGCTTTACAGGTGAGATACAATAAACGTCAGCGATGACTCCTTGTCGTCAATTATCAACGTACGTAATTCTGAAGCGCGAGACGTTACTTTAAAGAAGCAGCGAGCAATATCATTGAAACTTGTCCATATCAAGTCAGGTATATATATATATATATATATATATATATATAGGTATATCTATTTTCAGGCTCCACACAAAATGCTAAAGAAAACACCTCTCGATACAAAGTTTTAATTTTCTTTCCCAGTGAAGCTGGAATCCCGCGCAGTTGGAAGGTTAAACAATCCAAAATGCAGGCGAAGAATTCAAATTACGGTTATTGCTGTATGTAAATATAGTGAGATTCCGCAAGCCACGAATAACATCGAGTCGAAGTATAGCCGTAGTGTAAGAATGGAGGAATGCAAAAGTGTGCAGTTCAGGGTGAAACTGGTGAAGGCGACCTGATTCCGAGGCATAGTACCTACACTCTCGACTCGTATCGAAATGAGAGTCACAGACAAGGAGGGGGGAGAGGGGAGCGAGAGAGGAATAAGGAGTCGGAGACAGAGAGGCATAGGAAGAAGTGGAGGATGCTAGGTAAATGGAAGGAAAAGGTGGGTGGGGGAGGGGTGGCTATCTCGGGAGGCGATATGGCGATCCGATCCGATCCGACTCGACTCGACTCGACCGGAAGCGGATAGCGGCTGCAGGAATCAGGAGCAAAGAAAAGGGCGAAGGAAAGTGCAGTCTACAAAGTTTATCCACTTTGCATGCTGATGGTCACAGATTCGGAAAGACAAAATGGCGCGTGGGAGAGCTGCGGCGCGCACGGGGGATCGAGATTTCCCGGGAATCGATTCCCTTTGTGTTAGCGGTGTTTGCCGCTAGCGACGGCGACGTTGCCCAAGTTGAGCCGCTGCTGCCGCCTCCTCCTCGGCAAACTTTGTAGCCAATTTACGAGCGACCAAGTCAGCGCCCTTCGATTTTACGCTAATCCGATGCCGCCGATGTCGTACTGAGTAACCTCGCATCGTGTCTTCCGTCTCTTACCTTCCATAAACGAAATTTCATTTTCCGTGCCAAGCGTCATTCTCTGCTCGACAGCTTTTCTTTCAAAATAACCTCTTTATCCTTATTGCCTATGCGCCCTCGTCTTTATTTTCCTATCACTCATTCTACCTATATACACTCCTCATCATTTCCCAATGACTACATACTATGTATTATTATACAGAGTGTATCAATATTCGCGCACTCTCTTCAACTATACACAGGCTATTCTTCAACGTATTTCTAGAGTACCTTTCCTCAGGAACCTTCACAGTGGAAATCATTCTTTTCCGTGTTATCGAGCTTTTTAATATGCCAAGTGTGTGACGTAAAACGATGTGTGTTTGTCATCGCGCTCGACGTACGTAGTCGTCAATGCAGTGTCGTTGCAATCGTGAAAAAATGAAAGGTGTAGACTCATTCGTTAATTCCATTTTCGAAGCAGTAATTAATTTTGTAGCTTTCGCGTGGCTGGTCCTCGAGGAAGATGTGCAAATATATTGATGGGCTATGTAATGCATACCTGTATTACGTCCAACATTCTTCTTATTGTAACAAGATCTCTGCCTAATCATTAATTAAATATTTCCAGAACGCAATTATATAACATTTCACGTGACACAATTAGACCATAGAATCTTTTCCTTTGACATTAGATGAAAAAGCCCTTTATTATATTTTAATCATTCAGCCTTTTGAAAAAGGTTCCTTTCGCAATGGCTTATTAAAGTCAGCTTTCTACGTCTCTTTTCACTATGCTTTTCCGATATTTCAGTTCCTCCCGATATGTCCTCCCATCTTTTTGTGGTTTCCTCATATTTTTACCTCTTCCTTCTTCCATCTGCCTGGTTGCTCGTGTTTCTCGTAACCTAGCCTTGACGAGCAGCCGCAGTCGTTCGGGTAGGTAATGGGGTTTGCGGGAGAGAACCGCTGTTACGTTTCATCCGGTACGGTTGATCAAGTTACAAAATTAAGTTCAGCCGTAGATACTGGAATAACGTCTGATTCTACCCCACTCCGCCTCCTCCCTGCGTTCTCCCGTCGTCTCCCACTCACCATCTATCTCTCCGACTCGTTCGACCATGGCATTCTCCAAGGGGGGAAGAAGTAGGTATACATGCCGATGAGAGAAAGCTTAAGAAAGAACTCGAATCTCGTTGATCCGGACCATTTGCAGAAACATTGGATCCTGATAAGAGCCTACAGATACCCGCTACTTGTCATCAATAAAATTCTCCTCGAGAATCGAAACTCTCCAAGGTACAATACTTGGCTTTCTCACGACTGCTGGATTTATATTCGGCCAGCGATAATCAATCGATCAGGCCTGAATAGCAGAGAACTCTCTATATATGTATATGCCCTTTTATAAGTGTTGCGTCCTGTATACTTTACTACACTGACCGCGGTTCCGCGTTGGTACTCGTATAACGATGGGTAATTGCATTACCCTGATACTGTACTTTGTATTGATGAATTCGGAGAAAAATATACGGTACAGTAATGAGTTTAATCGGGATATCGATATTTCGTAATTTAATTGTTCGCTTGACTCCAAAAAATATTGACTGTATAAATAAACGCTCGTGCGCTTATATACTTATTTCTAAAGTGAGTATATCTATTTTTTATAAAGATTAACAGACGATATGTAGGATAAAAAGAATTTATTACTTAAAAATCGATAGATGTAGGAGGGATTGTTTATACTAGGGGCCAATTCCTGAATTTGTTAGAAAAAGGTATAGGGTATGTATATAACAAGGCGTAGCGAGAAATGGAAAATGAAATTATTCGAAGGATAGAGGGTAAAGTGCGAGGTGAGGGTGGATCGAGAGGGGAAAGTGGAGTGACGGTCGTAAAAAAAAGGTCGGACGGTTCGTCAAACGACGACCAGCTTGGATGGTCCTGGATGAAGGCTAAAGACCTTACGAGATAGCGATATTCTCCTTGGCAGCAGAGCAATGCATCGACTGGCGGTGGTCCCTTCGATTCTGAAAACTGCTTCGACGATCGAGAGAAAGAGAAGGGGAGAGATTGAAATTCCAGGAGGAAAAAGCACAGAAATATCCGATCTCGCGTGCATGCCAGTCTGTGAGCCGGCTGTCATCCCCCTGTGATTGGATGTCCGTCAGTCATCAGGGATGGAATTCGCCATTTTCGAATCACCCATTCGACATCCCACAACAACGCTAGAGTTCATTAATTTTCGACGATGACGACGCACCAAACTTCCTTCACTCGGTTCACACTGACATCTTGACACTCTTTATTTAAAATCCAATCTCTCCCTTCTTAAGAGAAATGCAAGGGAAATTCTTCCCTTCCTCTTCTTATCAATCTTATTACTTTATCCCCTAGACCCCTCAAACCATCTCCCCGGTTTGCTTATAATACTCCAGTTAATAAACTGCTTTGATACATCTGATCAAGGTAAGCTCATTGGAATTTCATTAACGGGATACCCGAACCGATTTAGCTCACTTGGAATATTCATGAATCTATTGTAAATATTCGTATACATATATATATATATATATATATATGGTTTTCCAAGCAACTGAGAATGGCTGGTCTAGTAGGTAAATCTAGCCAAGCTCTCGAAGAAGCATCGTGGTCGTAACGCCAGGAGCTTGGATGAGCTACAGGGCTGGGAATGGTGGCAGGACTGCTATACCGCGGATCTTGTTATATCGGTCGGTCTCTTTATTGCTTTGCCTATAGCCCGTAAACAATGAAACCATACGAGATACAATGCATGTGAAACGCCGCCGCGAGATTCTGCGAGATTCGAATCTTGCGACAACCTTTCCTATTCCACTCTCTCACCTGTTCAGCATTCGAAACACCTGTTATAACCTCGATCTAGCTCTTTATGACACGCTGCACCAAGCACGAAAACAATATGCATACCCGTATAGGTTTCTCATTGCACTATACATATATATATATATATATATATATATATCTACCATATACGAGAAATAACTTTTTCATAACTTAACTTTCTTGTTACTATACTATGTGTATATACAATAGTATAGATGCAGTACATTATGGTATATGTGTATAATAAACATATATGTGATAGGTCATCGCGCAATCGTACAATGTTTTGCTTTGGCGTCGGCTCGAAATGCCGCTGGTCGTTCAAAAAGCTTTTCATACTGGAGTTAGAATCCATCGACGCCCGTCAAAAACAGTGTGTTATTTAACTTTTGAATAGCACCAAGCCTATCCCCTCAGCGCGACACGGAAATAAAATATTTGCGCCTCCTGTCAATCGATAAAATCGCCAAACAATTACCGTTCATTATTATCATTTCGCCTAGCCGAAGGCTTCGCTCGATATATAGGTAAATGCATGCAGAGATTTATCGAAACATTTTCAACCGTATCGATCTCGTCAGTCTCGTGGAAACATCACGTGGGAACGACTATTATATGGGAGATTTTCCATAATTCGATAATCCTTGAGAGAAACGATCGAGATATCGGAGAGATGAAACTTAAATCAGAGCGAAAACTTCTCTAGCGATGCATAATCGACTTTTCATCGATGGAGAATTAATCTTATCGTAATGGGCTCTTGCTTACAAATTTCCAGATATATGTGTATGTACAGTATATATATATATATGTCTCGATGAAATCGTATCAGCTTGATTCATATTCACGGTACGAATTTGCGAACGGAAAGTTGAGGATCGGAGGAAGAGCTGGAGGACAGAGCGGATTTCAAGTGGCCGGTATATGGGAGTTGAGACGAGAAACTGCTATAGAGAGCAAAGGAGGGGGTTAGGAGCGAGGGTAGGGGGTGAGAGGGGGTGGGTGGTGGTCGGCGAGCATTTGCCCGAACGAACCAACCGAGTTTTGGCCCCACTTCCGTCTCATTACTCGCTACGCTCTGATTGAATTACCTACAATCAACATCAAACATTTTTAAACTCAATTTTTATGCACGTAGAAAAACGTGTACCTACCTCTTCCGCTTTTCCACGTTATGGACTCACTCCCCGGGCTTCAGTTCCTATGGATCCTCTTCAATTTCAAATCACTCGAGAAAGTATTTATCGTCCATCGCTATGTCGTAATTAGTCCATCCAAGTGTAATAAGAGGCATTTTATATACCATTCGGGGTACTTATAATTACACCGCGAATGAGTATCCATCATCTCGGCAGTGCTTACGGCGTTAATTGTTTCATTCTTCACCGCGGACAGCCCATCTTTGTCAAAGCAATTCAATTGTTTATAGGTAAATACTATATGGAGAAAGGCTTATTTCTTTTTCGGAATTATCATAAGCAAACTATTTTTATCAGAAACCTTATTTTCCGTAACTAAAATTAAATTGGGACCCTTTTAGGCATCATTTTCTCTGCGAGTGAGGTCGACTAATGTCGCTATTATGCGACTAATTAGAGCTTCTAAGTAACGCAATTTGTGGGAGCTTGGACGGGGCATGTCCCGCATATCATTCCTCAGAGGGAACAGGGTCACGTGGCATAAACATAATTAGGTCGAGGGTAAAAGAGACAGGGAGAGGACCAACAAGGAAGACAGAAGTGAGAATTGCTTTCAGAGAGAAATTGTGTTCCAAGGATATAGGGGGACAAGCATTGCTGTCTGTCCCTATAAACCTCATAAAAAATAGACAAGCTTGACGTGCCGAATGAAGCAGCTTTATATTCCGGTACTCTTCAATATCAGCGCTGGTGGGGTGCTGGAGGAAAATAGAAATATTAAGAGAGCAAAGTCTAAATGGATGTACAGATTTTGTGGAATAAATTATTAGATAATAATACTGCTAAATATCAACGGTTTCGAATATTGAAATGTCGACTAAAACGTTACAATAAATCCCGCGAGTGCAAGTGATTGTGTCTCTGGAAACGCTGATTTCAAATTCGAGTTCCCGTACCGTCACAAAGGCTGGAGTTTCGAAATTAAATTATTGCATGTGAACCGCTCGTTCATTGGAATCTATAATGGCGGAATTGAATTGGTTTCCCGAGAGCGCGATTGATTCGCTGAAATGAAGCACTAATCAATATTAATTCCCATTATTTCGTTAATGACACCGGGCTGGCTGCGTAGCGTTGCTCGTCACGCCGACAAGCTCGATTTGGCACGAATTAAGGACAATTAAGAATTCATTGGTGACATAGGAAAGGACGAATTTTATCAATTACGCGTCTCCTCAAATTTTGAAGCAACCATGTTCTCGTTTTCAAATCTCTTAGTTAAAATCTCCATAATAACAGCTTGCCGTTTATTATTCCACTGTAATAAAATATAGTACATATAAATAATTACGAGTTTGCGTGTACATTGGATGACGCGCAATGTCCATGAATTAGCGATGCCTCTCGAAGAAATCCAAGGCTCTACACAACAAATAATCTCTGCAGGAACATTGCTGAATATGCAACTTAGACTTGTACGAAGTCATTGTGTCTGAGACGTTTGTTCGAATTCATGAGAAGTGATTCATCTGCTATACATGGAAATCTCATTAGACACTGATACATACTATAGCGCCTACGCCGAGCCTAATGGTTTAGTTTGAATCAAACGATAGCAGAAACGCTTCGGAGCCAACTTAATCGTGTCAATGTGCTCAATGCGTAAAGCGTAACGCAAGTTCTCATACATGTCGAACATTGAGCTCACTACACTAAGCGCCAGTAATGTTTGGTAAAATGTTTAATGCCATAGATGAAAACTATTAATATACGATTACGTATGGAAACACGTTTAATTCGATTTATACTACAGAGAATATTATTCCTATAACTTGCATCAAAACGCCGCCTACGTTTACGCGTACAGTAATGTTAAAAACTAAACGACCTTTGTACTACCATAATTTACGTCAGCTGATTTATTAAAGGCTAAATATAACATTGATTCAATTTGACCTCTAAACTTAATCGGTATCGTTTACCAAAACGATAATAAATAAAAGCATCATTTAGCTCCATCTGGATTATTGACAAATTTCAGGAAACACGGTAAATGTTACAGATTTGCCGAAGGTTTATGGGTGGGAGTAGAAAATAAGGGGGCGGGGGAGCTGACAGTGAGACAGATTTAGGAAAGATGGCGGTTGTAGGAGAAACGTATATATCTACATTACGTAACGGAGCTTATAGCACGAGAGATAGTGCAGTGGATACTGAAGACTTCATTATAACCTCTTCGTTTTCAGTAAGTTTATTCGAATTGAAAAACGCGCAGGCTTGTTTTGAGTCATGGTTACCGTGACGACGCATACATATATATCCACCGAGCGCGCGTGTGATTTCTCTCCGCGTGGCCTTCCCCCGTCTGACCACAGCTAGAGTTTTTCACTTGTCCCTCTCTCTCTCTCTCTCTCTCTCGCACACTATAGGTACCCGTGTAACAGCGTCTGTAGCGCCTCTGCCGGTACGCGCAGTCCAGGGTATTGCACAACGCCGCGGCTGAGTTGTTGTGAAGAGTGAGAGAGAGAGAGAGAGAGAGAGAGAAGAGAGAGAGAGGGTGAAAGAGAGGGTGTAGTGAGTTGCGCGGCCGGTGGTAGCGAAGCGCGCGAGCATCGGCAAAGCAGTCACTATGACAACGGTGACAGGCGAGGTGTTAGTGCGCATCCGTGACCACGCCTACGTCACGACTGTGTGACGTTGGCGTCGACTGTAGCGGCGCGGCGCCAGCGACGAGAAACGTGGCGCGCGGCGCTGCTGCTCCCACGAGTTTCACAGAATGGTGCAAGGGTTGGTGATAGAGAGAGAGAGAGAGAGAGAGAGAGAGAGAGAGTTGGATGAAACTATGTGTAGAAAGAGATAAAACCGACAGAGTAGTCCGAGCACGTTTAAATGAGAGAGAGAGAGAGAGGCACACAGAGGAAGACTGCTGCCGCCTGTTGCTATTTCCCAACGCTACGGCAAGCGCCACGGTTCTTCCAGTCTACCCCTAAACTCCCCCCCTACCCCCCAGATTTAACTACCCCTCGCTATAGTCCTTTCCTATACCGAGTGAGACTCTTCTCGTGCGACCAACGCCATCCCCACCTCAGTTTCCGCTACCCTTCCACCGATTTCCAGTAACCACCCCTCTCCACATACCCCCGCTGCAAGAGAGGAAGAGCTCCGCGCGCGCGTTACCAGCCAGCAGCGATCCCCACGGCCACGACTGAGAGAGCGGCTCGCCGAGCGAGAGTCGTCGGCTTTCCGCCAGTCAGCCATCCGACTCGCTGCCACGGCACGCCACGCCGCGCGCTGTGTGTCTTCTCAAGCTCGTGTTTTCCGTAGCCCGACAAAAAAACTCGCGGCAACCACGAAAAACCCTGCAGCAGCGGTTCAATCTCGTTTCGCGCGCGTACAAATCGAGAGGCCCGCTTTATCTCTTAAAAACATTCTATACTCACCCTCTCTCTCTCTCTCCTCCTCTCTCCCTCTCTCTTTCTCTCTCTCTCTCTCTCTTTCATTTTCCCTTCCTTCTCCCTCCCCCATCCCCTCTCACTCACACCCGCGTCTCTTCTATTTACCGTTCCACTGGTTCGTCTCTTTTCTCTGACGGTGTGGTCGCCGGTCCCCCGGACACGCGCAAATTGTCGACAGAGACAAGGAGAGAGCATAACGTGAGAAACTTGACCTTGGTGAAGAGGCAGGTACTGGAGGGAGACTCGTCGCCGTCGTAGGGGAGAAACGCACTCCCACGCTTGCTTACTCACGCACACAGAAGCACGTGACACGCAACGCAGCAGCTGAGAGAGCAGCAAGGAGAAACAGACCGCCCAGATCAGACGAAAGCCGTCCAGCCGATCATCGCACGACGCGACGCACGCGGTTTTAACGAGGCGCACAACATCCGTTTGGCCCATGCAGCTGGCAAACCTCGTTCGCAGCCACTGACTACAACCGCCAGGCCTACTACGGAATTGCGAGCGCGTTCTATGGATCATAGGTTAGCTCAACCAATCATCTTTTAAAAATCGACCATGTGGATTTATATCGCTAATAGTGTTTACGTGATCCACACGTGGCCAAGTTGCAATTGCTGTATGCAAATGTGCTT
>NW_027117273.1:0-14471 GCF_024137725.1 Prorops nasuta
ATAGACCTCTGTGTGGTATTGCGGAGCGTAATGATTCATACGATTGTGTGTGCGTGCTCTACTTCGAAACGTCTAAAATGGAAAAATAAGATATATCTATTGTTCTATGTTTATTAGCAGCGATCTGTTCCACCGAGAAGAGAAAAATTTGAAATTTGAAAAAATGGCACTGGTTTGTGAACAATAAAATCTATTTTAAAATCATTTTTCTTGTGGTTTTTCATTACAAAACTAGAAAATAAATTGCCCAACCATAATTTTGGTACCTGGGATAGTCAAATATGCGAGGGAACTGCATATGAAGCGTATCTTAGACGTTGCATAACTCTGTCATCTCTCAATCATATATTTAATATGTGGTACTGTTCCACTGTCAATAATATTTTCATTTCGTACGAGCGATTACATCATGACCTACATCATCGGTAAATGCGAATATTTAAAAAAAAAAAGCCTTCGGTAAGCATTTTCAACCATATATTTACATTACAGAAATGGGAAAAGGAAAAATTGATTTTTTCGGCCATACATATACGAGAATACCCTCTTGATGTCGAAGTTTCACCGTACACATAAATAATCTCTATGCATTATATATCAATATTCTTTTACAATGTAATATCAGTTTTACATCGTTCTGTATAATGATTACAAAAGTGGAAGTTTGTTGAATCATAAAATATAGACAAGAAATTCACAGTGCTTGAAATATCAAAGGTTTTCGGGGCAGGTTTAGTACGATGATAGTTTATTGAAGCAAAGACCTACTTTATCTTGGAAGATCGTCTCGTAAAGTCGTAAAATTGTATGAATTTATTCGCAAAGCACCTTTGACAAGCGGCGCGCAATCGAGCGATAGCATGCGAACAGATTGCAGCTACGCGCAGTGGTCCCATTAACGATATTGCCGACGCGAAATACGATGAATCAATAATTTCCTCGCAGTCTATAGCATATTTTATGAGGGGACATTAAACGAGCAATGGTTATCGGCGATTAATAGAATACAGCTGTCACTCGCATGGTTCATCCATGGCGCGCTCGTCTACGATGTATCGTGTGCCTAAGCGAATTCTCGTTCTCAACTTGTGCAATCTTTCCATACATTTTTTCTATCTGTATATGTATATATGTGGATGCTTGAACGTTTTTACAATAAAATTAACACGCGAAATGATGAAACTTCGCGATTGTCGCGATATCCAGCATATACTATAACAATTAACCCTGATTGTATACCGCTCAATATCATTATTATTAATTAATTCAGAATCACGCGTTTGCTCGATAAAAAATGTAATTTATTTTTAGTTATTCATGAATCAAGGATTTTTTGTCAGAGGGAAAAGTTTGTACGTGCAGTTAGGCAACAGGCTTTAAAATTCGTGTATACTTATATAAGTCTCGTGTTTACGGCTTTTTAAGCGTATCTTTGTGTTTGCGTTGGACACGAGGGTGGCTGTTTGCACCGATACAGTTGGCAGAGGAGGCGGATCAAGAGAATGAGATAGGAAAAGAGGTAGAGAGAGAGAGAGAGAGAGAGAGTGGTATGGGGTGGGGTAGGGCGGTGCTTTCAAGCGGAAGCTCTCAATATGTCCGACCTAATCCTCTCCCGGAGGACCCGGACGGAGTTCCCTCTTGCTTGAGCTTTACTTTGCAATACGTACAAACATTTCGAGGCCAGCTGCGACCCCCCGGGATTTCGGAGCTGAGCGAATTATAAATGCCTCATAGGAGGAGGGGGCGGCAACCAACGGCGGCTCTCCGACTCCGACATCCACTCGACGAGGTGCCACATGATTTACGGAACATCCAAAGACCTCTCTTGCACCCGCGCTCGCGCTTTTCCCTCCCCCTCCACCCCCTGTTTGCCAGATTTTCAACGACTGCAGATATCCCACCTTACCCCCCACCTTAGCTCCGTTCGCTCCCAGCTTTGATTTACCGCCCGTCCCTTTCGAAACATCCGCGGATCCTTCTCATCTACCGAGACTTACCGCCAACTCAAGACGCGCTGAACCCCGCTGCAAAATTATTGCTTCCCCGCCCACGGGCCACTGACATTTCAAATAAATTTCAACTCCGAGGATCACCGCCTAACTGATTAACTCCGCCGCGCCGCGGAGCTCCGCGAAACCCTCATCTGCCGATGATTAGTCTCATTTCTTACGAGATTAATCTCGAGCCTGCCACTATTTCATAATATTTTATTATAATCTATCGCTGCTCTGTCGCAGAGATCTTCAATAATCTGTTTTCAACGTATAATCGTCGGTATATAGTTTAATTATTCTATTAAACTACGCGTACAATAATTGCAGTTCTCGAAATTTAACGATTTAGTGCACTATATCTATAGTATATCGTTTTATTTTGCGATACGAGAGATAGTCGGTGTTCGTGCTATCAGGCTGATGTTATTGTAGTCGAGTAAGTTTTACATCCCAATAAAATCAGATCTGACGCATTTAGAGAAATGCATGGCTGCATAGGAAAAGTCATCGAGCGTGAGGAGGCTTTTACACCACTGGGAAATCTTTTTAAAGGGATATTTGGGCCTGCGGGCGATATAGCGATGAAAAATTTGGCGAACGAAAGATTTGACTTAAAATATTAGATGGTTCGATGATCGATAGTCCTCGTCCAGCGGGCGAAATTTTATTACAGCCATATTAATGAATTTCCAGCGAGATCACTCATAGATTCGACGCACCGTCAAAAACGTTCGCATCTCTCACTTTATTTTTTAATACGATCCAGCGATGTCACTTTGCACTAGTGCATTCGACCAATTGAAGTAACGATGGCAATCAATCTTTATTTTTTCCCCTTTCATTTTTTTTTTTTTTTTTTTTTTTTTCTATAAAGAAACAAAAAACTATCTGAGGGGGATTCGCATGGATGTTGATGGTCAGCTTACCAATTCCATGAGCGATCACTACTACATATACTATTTCAATAAAGCTCTCGTATTTTTAGTACGGATATGCTATGAAACATTGAATATATAGAAATAAAAGCAGTTTAAGGATTGAGAATTTATGATACATTCAATTTAGCGTTATATGATGTTTGCTAGCTAGGTAAAGATATGCAGGATTTTACGTGAATTAATAACAAATGTATCGTTTATAGCATTTGGATGACTTTGCTTGTACCCAATAATATATAGTTATTAGTATCGCACAAGCCTCGTCAATACTATCTGCGAAGCTTTGCTCTTGGCAAAAGAGGAAGGAAGCTGGCACATCCTTGGGCCCTCTCGTGCACACACACACACACAGTTCTCTCCCACCATAAATACACCATATTATCCATGAAGCTTTACACTCGTGCATTATTACTCATCCCAATTTGACGCACGCTACAACTCGCAAGCTGTGCTCGACCTCCCCCCCCCCCAGCTTCTCTTATCGAATAATAACCTCCAGTAAGCTTAACATCCTCTAAAACCTTCCCTGCTATGATCCTGAAATTGCACTCCTTAAAAGCCAACTGTAGCACATTAACTCCCTCAATTTTCACAGAAGATACATATATATATATATGTTCAGTAGAATTTTCCTCTACCTACTTAAAAATCTTGACAGAAAACCTTGTCCCACTTTTAGAGTTCTTATATATAAGAACTGTACGTGTATCGAGTGCGCATTGCGTTTCGCAGCGACTTTCTTCTCGTTCAGCAATCGAACATTGTCTTGATAAATGACATAGTTAGGATTTAATAATATATTGAACGACGACCGTCTTATCTATCGTTTGCAGCGCAAGCTTTTTCATTCCACGCATTGAATCGTACTATCTATAGCTAAATGTATATGGGGTATAGATCTATGGTTCCATTGGAGCGTGCGACGAGAGAACTGCTGCTGGGGACATATATTATTTTTTTGACAAACTGAAATATATATAGTAGTAAAGCGAATATCTCTCCAACGATTATTTCTCATGAAATAGTTTACGTCAGCCTTAGGTACGTCATTTGCACGATAATAGTAGCAGCAGAGTATATAGTAACTATAACGCCGGAAGTCCGGCTAAGTCATTACGGGGAAACAGCTTTCAACTTTAGAGGATTGCAGTGTGTGTAGTTGGCAAAGGTGTAGAGCACATTTAACAATCCATTGGTTGGCTATATTCGCACCGTTGCCTGGTGACCATTGGCATCGTTAGAATCTGCCGTAATCGTAACTATAGGAATTTTAGAAAAGCAACGGCAGGAGCCTCCACCACACCTCCCCCCTCCTGCTACATCCAGAAACTGTCTAAGCGATAGGCATGATAAAGCGCCAAGCATGCTTTATTATACTAATGATACTGTGGGACTTGCAGCATGCGCTCACAATGAAATTCTGTAACCCGAGGGAAACGCGAATGTGGATACGGAATGTAATTTGCAGAACCATCTCTCTCTCTCTCTCTCTCTCTCTCTCTCTCTCTCACGCTGATGATAACTCTTACACATTGTCACCGCTCGCGCACGACAACGCTGCAATCACTTCCACCTTTCCTCGTGCTATCTTTTTCATTTTCCGCCTTAAAATAAACCCTTTAAAATATCAACCGCTCACTCCGAAATCCGGAGCTCTCGCTAATTCTCCATCCCGAAAATTAGCTAATTCATTAAAAGCTCGTACAAACTTTGGCGAATGCCACGAAAAAATGGCTGGCTATTACAGCGCGAGGGGAAAAATTGAACGGTCGTTTCGCAATAATGTCCCTATTTTTACTAACCGTCGTATAAAATGTAGAGAGCCATAAGATTTTTTTCAGGCTTTTTATAGGGTCGGCGCATCGGGTATCCATAACAGGGGAGGCTAGGCTCGAGTGATACTAGAAATTTAATAATCCATCTCGTATTCTTTCACGCGCAGGATGTGACCGTTGATGGGTGGGCACATGTATCAACGAGCGCTCGTAATCGTAACGAGTTTTATGGAGAATTTCTCTTCTCACCCCGTATACAGCCAACCTCTTCCCTTTCCCGGCTCATATATACCATCGTTAGATCAATCTGTCGGTGAACTCAATGAATCGGAATAATCGTCCGCAATTGGCTTTCCAGGGTCAGAAAAGCTTCCAGCGGAGTTTGCCGCAAAAAGGAATAATTCTAAACGGGCAACTTTTTCAAAGCTAATAGCATTTATTCTAATGAAAGAGCGTGCGGCATAAATGAATAAGAGTTTCGAGGGAATGAGCGAGGGAGTATAAGGAGACTGTAGAAGGAGTGTGAAAAGATTGCCTGTGGAAGGTGCTACGTGCTAAACTATAGTGCAAGATCTCTCCCTCTATATATAGTACATAGTATATAGAGAGTGAATCGAGGAGAATTAGCAACAATCCATTGCGGGCCTGAAACTTTGGCTTCATGCTGAAATTACGAGTTCGTGGATAAATGTTAAGTCGGTGTTACGTGTAATCTGCTTAATGCTGGCCGTGTAGTGTATAAATGTAACCCACGTAATTTCGAGTACTCGGCTATATATACATATATGTATGTATATACATAGATGTATGCATTATGGGGAAGAGCGTTGAATGGAATTTGTGCGTCCGTGCGTCGAAACAAATGGTACGGCGCGTAGGGAAAAGCCGTGCTGCTCGGTTGATCAAACACGGGGAATTACTAGGTAGAAATCGTAGGATGCGGATGATTGGATTAACGCGTGAAAGAGACAGGGGGGAGGGAGGGAGAGAGAGAGAGAGAGAGAGGCGAGAAAATAGGGACCCGGACTTGAACTGCAGGGACCAGGGACTACGATTGGAAACTGCTCGTCGTCAAAGTCGTATCCGCGCACTTGGTGTATAGTGTATATATATATATATATATATGAAAGCACGGGAGGCAGTCTTGCATTTCACCCCACAGTCCTCTCAGGCAGACCCATATATTTCCTAAATGCACGTTAATCCGCCTACAGAGCACATTTGCGGTGAGAATTCGTCTATCGAATCGACGAATTTTCGCGTCCGCTCTTCCACTGCCCCAACCCTCCTCTTTCAGCTGTCAGCAACGACAAAACCCATAGTTAATTCCACCGAGCTCGCAAATAGCCTCAATTTTTAATTTACTTCCCTTCCTTTTTTTAATTTCATCGCTCTGCCAGGGATAATTGCATTTGAAATATAACGAGTAACGCGAATATCATGGTAAATTAAAAGCAAAGATTTTTATGAAAATACACACAGTCGTGCCTCTTTGCCTCCGTTGAAATGTGATTTTTTCTCATCGTTGGATCGTCGTAACAATAACGAAACGGTTAAAAATAACACGTAGCCACACGTACAAACTACAAACACGTCAGTTCTCAGGGGTATGCGACTGATAGCTTAGTTTGGTGAATAGTCAAAATGACATGGATTAAATTCACTAAAGTTTATAGTTTCTCCAAGTGTAAAAATGATCTTTTTCAACGATAAGCATTTTTAGTTTTGAAATCTCATAAAGCTGCTGTCGATTAGCTCGATAAACCACTTGGATGCATTAATAAATTTTACGTAGAACAGCATTATCGACTTATCGCTTATATAGTTATATCTCTGACAAGTTTAAACTCCACTGCGAGATTATATTTTCAAACAGTATATAGCTATTGAATCTGACAGTATACATACACGTATATATATATATATATATATATATATATATACGTTTCTCGTTTGTTACGTTTTGCTAGTCTCGGTCAACTTCCGGCCCTGTCGTTAATGTAAAGTTGATCGTCCAGGAACAATTGGATTTACGTTTGAAGGACAGTGTCCAACTTTTGCGGGGACCCTCGAAAATAAAACCGGTCGTATTGGCATTAGCATGCACCCTGTTTTTCTCGTTGGTGGGAAGGAAAATATCGTCTCGTGATCTTCCTGCGTCACGAACGAACGGATAGAGACGCACGTGCGCGCTTGCGCCTTTTCGCGCTATATTTATGCGAGTGTGCGTGTACGTGCATATACCTGAGTGTTCGTGTGTGTGAAAGAGAGAGCTGCGTGTTTACCTATGTGCGTGACGTAGGAATATAACGCGCGTATGGCCAGCCAGGCTCGACCCCATAAGCCCTTGGGGCGTCACGATAATTATAAAACTACCAGTGCCTACAGTCCAGTCCTTCCTGCACAGCGAATCGTGGTTCAGCCCTTAAAACTCGCTATCGGTTCAATGTCCACCCTCGATTTAAATCAACGTTCGACCAACCCCTTCTTCCTTTCCGGAGCACCTCCCCCCCCCCTCCCCCACTCGCCCGACAAGCACCGACTACCCTCTTCTTCTTTCTCCACGCTACCCTTCCTTCTATATACATATGCCTGTCGCTCTTTTCATCCCTGGCCTACTCTACCCTACCGTCCTTTTAATATGGATCGATATGGTCAACGCGAACGTCGCTGTTATCTCCGCGTCTAACTATGCCTGATAAACTTCTCTTCTCCGACTGCTTCGCCCCACTATAGTATACCTGAAATCTCCATCAATATACTATACGAACGTACTTCGTTCTTCTCCGCCATTTTTATTCCTACAGTATAGATAAAAAATGCTTTAAATGAACGAGACAATTATTCAGATAGCTCGGTCATTGTACAGAGTTTGTATATCTATAGTGTTTTATTAGATGTACGCTCGAAAGAATTTTATTCGGAATATTGATTAACAGTTTTTAGTAAGAATATTTTTTGCTGTAACAATAAAGATTTTTAACCGATACGAGAAAGTAATGCTTATTGTGTAAATAAATAGACTTTGTTGTTTAATGTTGATAAGAGCTGATTGACACAATTGATCATTCGCTGCTTTTCATGAAATGTTTGTACTTTCATTAGAAAGAAACACAATTAGTGAATATATGAACGATAATTATAATAATCCATTTAGTTTTACCAGAGTAACGCAATTATAGGTACCATTGATAAACTTGAGGATATTTTCATACATCAGTATAGGAGTAGCAAATATTATCGTAGTATTTATAAATGTTTATCGTGCGCAAATAGTGCATATTGACTGATAAATGAAATAATTAAAAAATAAATTGTTCACGTTGGCTGGCATAAAAATATGATCGCTGGTTGGATTTTACTCACAGGATTAATTGTCCGGATGAACATTTTTATGGACTTTACGTCTTTTTTACGATTATTGCATATATATATATATATATATATATAGTATTATTATAGTATTTATAGGAGTAGGATTTTTGTAGAACCGCGGAGAGAGAAATAGCCAGAAGGAGAAATATCCTTGGAAGGTCGCGCTGGAGCGTAAAACGTTAAACGCAAAGCTAAAAACGTTCGTCGGTGGTCGCGTTTACACTGGTTGGCGGAAAATCACAGAGGCCCTGATTGCAAGGTAACTCTATTAGGCGTCCCAAGCACTTTACGCGCCAGGCGCACACCGGAAATTGTGTTTTTAATTCTCCCTGCTAAATCAGCCGTGGCTAAACTAGTATTAACATTCCGGCGCGGCCTTGTCGGCGATCCCCACGTTGGCCAGCGTTGGTGTGTTAGTTTGAGGAAAAAAGTAAGCACACTCGCACAAAACAGCCTCTCTGGCCGAGCCTTCCACTGCCTTTGCGCACTGCAGTTAACCTACAAAGTCAAACCGTAACACGATTAACCGAAATTAAATTGGAATGCCGCTCTCCGACCTTCCTTGCCTGCTTTACGCTGCGATTTATTTTTTTCCTCTCGCATCCTCCTTTTTCAGTTGGCAAACTACGCGCTCTCGCAATTCCTAGACTGCCTTGTTTATATCATCCCATGCGCTCGCTGGGCGCTGATACAACGCCTTAACAAATTGCTGAATTTTACCTTCGCATCAGAACTACCCTCGCAGCATTTTTAATCGAGTCGCGTGCTTCTGTCAAATATATCTCACCCTGACCTGACCATAGGCGTACCAGCTAAACGCATGCAAATGAAATGTAAAAGTCCTGTTCCTGTAGTCGAGAAATGACGCTGTTTTTAAAGAGACGTGTAAATCGAGTCGTTAGGAACATTTATCCTCGATTACTGTAAACCTTAGGGTTTGCGTGCATCGATTCATTAAATTCGTCATCGATTTGAAATATCTATATATATATATGTCTCTCGATTAAAAAGTCTGTGTGCATTTATATATTTACATAAAGATATATTCCTATGGAATGAAATTGCCATCGGTGCAATGAAAGACAATTTTCTACCTAACACGAGAAATAACTGAAACGAGGGGAAAAAGGTATTTGCCATCGATAGATTTTATCAGGGAAAAGCTTTAATCTGATGGTGTATTAATTCTAGGCTAAGGGTAATAATGGACTATAATTTCGGAGGAAAGACCATCTGATTCCACTTGGCATTTTTGTGTGAAATCGCTTCCGCAATGGAGGTAGAGAGAATTCCCGCAAGCTCCGGTATGCCATCGCCACGATATACCAAAAGATTTATTGTTTATTGAAATTGTCTATCGAACGTCGTGCGATCACAGCTATTTCGCGTTATAAGCGAGCCTGGGGGTTCAGCCTGTACGTGATGCGGACGCGAATCGCGACATTAATGCGGTGCTCTCCTTTATCTTCTACACCGGAGGATGCTTCGACGAATTTTAATCAGCACCTTCCTCGTGTCATCCCGAAAACTGTTTTTTTCAATCTGTCGCTACGTCGTATATATATATATTACTCTAGCTATAATTTCCAAATATTTCTTTCTCCATTCGAATCTCGTTACGCTAATAAAGAAGGCAAGGAGCAACGCAAGGATGTACCACTGCAGCAAAAAGAATTAATTTATATTTATAAAAGCAGACGCTGCTCGCTTTCTAGAATAATCAATAGCGTAGATATAAATTTGATGGAAAAACTTGGAGTATTTTAATAACTCCGCTGAAAATAATCGTTACGAAGGAGCATATTTCCCTTTATCGAGAGAGATGGGGAATAAAACTAATAGGGAAGATTTTAATTCGGAAATGAGATAGTGAAACTGGAAATACGACAGCTGGTAGAGTAATATACTTAATATTAATATTCGTTGTTCATAAATATTCTACTTGCGTAGCTTAGCATAAAAATGCGGGCATATTCCAATAAACCGGCTGGCCTGCAAAGAAAGGATCAACATTTTTCGGGGGTAATGACACGTTCCCCACCAATGAGAATTTAGGGTGAGAACGCCACAAGGACGAAGGGAGCCTAAAAAGAAAATCAATGCGGAGAATGAGCTTCGAATGTAGCTGCCTGCCTTGCTACACGCTATAGTATGTATATCGTGTTATACCGTGGGGCTAGTATTTTGGGTGAGGAAGGGAAGCAGGGGGTGGAGGCGGGGGGGGGGGGGGGGAGGGGGATATACTATGCCACGTAAGCGTCCACAGGGTGACTGCGAAATTGGAATTATCGCAAGATCCTCTACGAAAACATCCGAACCTCTTACCGTAAGCTACTGGCGAACCTAAGGCATCGATTATACTCGCGGTACATGTTCCACAGACATTCATAGAAAAAAATACCTCTTTTCCACATAAGTGACACGTGTGCTTCCGAGGACTTTGACATTCGTCGCCACCTTCATTGCAGGTATTCTATTCATTAAACAGATATCAATTCCCCATAGAAATAATTCGAGGTGTAAAGATCGTTTCCCACTTTTTCTCGTCTCATAACGTCAGTCGAGAAGACCATATCGAAGCACGTAGTAACTCGTTTTCATTTTACTATACAGCGAACGACTCGCTGAAGACGGTATATCGTCCGGAAACTCTCTGCGAACGTGTTCTTTCTGCACGAATAAAGGGCCAACGAGCAACAAGAATTTCTCTGCGCAACTGAATATTCGCCATCTGCAGCGGTATTTCTTGCTACGTCTACGCACGAGCGTTACGACGAATATCGTATGTATACTGAATACGGAAGAGGAACTTTATTCGAGCACACTGCGAAAGGCTGGAATTTTTTGCACCGCGTGTGTCGAGAGAAAATATTGTTCGCTAACGAAGATGCCTGAATTCATCGACGACAGTTTCTTCGCGTTCCGCGCGCTCTTTATCACTGCGCAATTTTCGGAGTTTCCTATAGTGTAGATGTATATACAGACCAGCAGAAATGGCGTTCGCAACTTACGTCCAGGCAGCAGCGCTTAAATTCTATGGGATATGAGCGAAACAAACGCATGGAGCGTGGTCATTGTTCTTTTGTACCGATTGTCAAACCAGCCAATCACATTGTTAACGAATCAATAAGACTAGACCTTATTGTAGTAGGAGCGCGCGCGCGCGCGGTTTTAGCCACAAAAGCGCTGGTGGCCCGGACATTTTGCGTATGGGAATGTGTCTCGCATTTTGGAAAAGAGTGAAACGTGTCAACACCCATGCTGCGAGACGGTTTGCTCGATGACACTGCACTGGATTACTCTGGCGACAAAAACATCGGCTCGCCCTCCTGTCAGCTTCAGCTAAAAGCGCCCACCTCCATCCATGACTCGTTTGCGTAAATTGCCGCTGAAACACGTCACGGCCGAAGAACAATACTTTTACTAAACTCCAAACTGTTCAAAGCCATTTCATGGAAATTCTCAAAATATAATCGCGTTTTCCAGACCTGAATAGTCCCGTGCATCAGTCTTTTGCTCCTTGATTTTGTACAAAGGGGAAGAATAACGTGGGATTTTCAAATCTCGATTAAACGTTCGGAGAGTGAGAGAGTAATTCGCAATCTTATCTGTGGAGGAGCTTGCGATGTACGAATAAATGGAAAAAAGTTAGGCTGAGACGTGGTTCGGGGGAGGGGGAAGTGGGCGGAAAAATATACGAGAATTTTATGGAAGCGGCAGGGACGATCTGTTCAGCGATCGGCCATAGCCTCTTAATGTATTTACAGAGGCGGTATAGGCGAACCAACACACCAACGTGCGCCAATGTGTGGAGAGAAATGCGGTGCCAGTGATAAAGAAAGCCCGCGTCTTTTCCGCATTTGCTGGTGAGGGCGCGGCATATAGTGCACGAACGAGAGGGAAGCCGAGACCCTTTTGGCATTTTAACCCTAAATGGCAGTTCGCCAAGTGTGCTAACACCCTCTCGTTCTCGCGCATGCTGCAGCAACCCCTTTCTCGCGACACGCACGCCAGTTCCCATTCAATGTGCCGTGTACACGCACTGCACACGCTTCTGCACACAATGCTGGCAAACACTTTGCATTAGTAAACACGCGTAAACAACAACGGCGGTTTCACACCTCTGAGGCTTGCTAAAGCTTGCACAATCCCCCCTCCCTCCCTCCTCCCCTCGCTCCTCATCCATTCCCTTCTTCTCGTTACAAGCTTCCATCACTTAGATATATGTGTATATATATATAGCAGCATGTAATCCAGCGAGCATAAAATTAATCTTATATTTTCATTCCGACCGACTACGCAATTTTCCAGCAGACGCTTCATCGTAAAGAAATTTCGTCGAGATTATGGAGCAAAGAAAGTTTTCGTATAGCAAAATAGTGTAACTTTCGACTGAGCGGGACGGATTAACGGTAAAAGAGAAGTTTAAACCTTAAAACACTATTAAAAAGTAAATAAGAGTAAAATTGTGAAATGCTTGATTGGACGATTCTCGCGAGCTGCGCTAATCTCCCGAGTGCAGTCCATATCAATTTTCATCAAAACAATCTGGAGTACCGACCGTATATAGGTCCGGAAGTGGAGGCGGGCTGGCAGAGAGTGCATGGTATCTCCAGAGGGCTAAAAAGTAATGCCATTTTTAATTGGTTTTCGAACGAACGAGGCGGATTTCGCCCGTAGCGCTCCGAACTTTTCAAGTTCCCCAGCTCTGCTGTCGGAATAAGGAGGCTCGCGCTTTTAGCTTTCAGCTCACGTTATCTCAAAGTACGATGGTGGTTCAGATTAAAAGACTCCGCGTCAAAGGTGCGAATGAGAGATTAGGAAGATTGTCGAGCCTCGTCCGATAAGTCGACTCTAATCTTCTCCGTCCCTCTTTTATCCAAAGCTATTTTTCGTTCCACTGGGGATCCACGCGCTGACCATTTGAATTTAACGAAGCTTCGACCTCTATATCGAGGATCATCTTTATTTCCTACGAGATCAGGTCATTCCCAATGACTCTTTCCCCGAACTTTCATCGACCAACCGTCCTTATCGAAAATTCACCAATACACGAATCTCAAGGATTTTCAAAGAATAGAGTTGCGATGGATACTCGTCTCAATACTACACCTACACAATTAATCAGGGAGGTTAAGTGTATTTTTTTTTCTTTTTTTTTTACGACGACAATTCTCTTTGACGAAATTGGAATATTTCTGGATTTTTGTTGCAAGTTCTGTCCGTTTTGATGGTCGGCTATGCCAACTATGGAGACCGCCAGTCCCGCTGACTATTCAGCACTTAAAAGAGAGTTTAAATATTGATTTAGTCTGCAATTATGAGTGATTTTTCACCGTCCCGTGTCTGCCCTTCTCCTTCGGCCCTGCTCCACGACCGCTTAATTACGCGGGATGTTTGCATTTCTCAAAATTAAACTCAGCCCGGTCAGATAGCGCAGTGCGGTTGCCTCCGGCTAATCTAAACAAATGTGCGTCCAACAAGAGTACCTCGGCCAATAGCTATGAAACCTTTCTGCTTAAAGGTGCGTGCGTATATGTTTACGCGCGTACTAGTGAAACTATTATATGTATATGTGCAGCAATTGGAGCCAAGTTTTATAG
The DNA here is from genome assembly GCF_024137725.1 of Prorops nasuta. Classification (NCBI taxonomy): domain Eukaryota; kingdom Metazoa; phylum Arthropoda; class Insecta; order Hymenoptera; family Bethylidae; genus Prorops; species Prorops nasuta. The sequence goes on from NW_027117273.1 coordinate 13,686, forward strand.
GCGAAGCAAACTCATTGGTCGAACCACGTGCTTCGAGCTGTTCGAGCATTATCATTGAAAGATATTTGAAATATTTCAAACGTAACCCCTATACACACGGACCATTTTCGACGAACCCCAAGAAATGCTAAAATATATCGACCCTTCCTTCCCTAATACCTACCTCCGTAGCCCAGTTTTCAGCAGTTTTCAAATTCCACGCTATCTCTCACACACCCCTCTCAAAGAGCGAATATTGCTGCTTTCGCAGAGAGGGTCGGCTGCTGATAGAAACTTAAGTTTTCATGACGTACACCGGAGAGGGAAGATGGCTCGAGTTTCTTCAAAGATCCCCTTGGTTTATTTTCGTGGCGGCGCTAAATTAACGGTTCGCGGCACTGACTTATTTGCTCCTGCACGGTCCCTCACGGATTCTCGGCCAATAACAAGCCAAGCCGCACTCGCTTGCAAAATTAGGGAGAAATAGTGACAAGGGGACTACTCTTCCCCGACGAGAAGGTCACCAAACACTCTCGAGCATCCTTAAATTCATATTTTCACTCTTCTATCCTGATATAAAACCAACCCCTGTATATGTATATATATACAGCTCTCTTAATCTTATACTCGCAAGAATACAATTATCGTGCATATTTATTCCAATTCTGCTCCAATGAAGATAGATTCGAATCTACGCGAAATGTTACCTTGGACTTTAGAGGCAATAATACATAAAATATCACTCCGCGAAGCAACTAATGGAGGCGTTATAATCGTTTAAGAGTCAATGTTAAAGGGTGGTACACG
>NW_027117274.1:0-14441 GCF_024137725.1 Prorops nasuta
AGTAGTACGATATGTAAATCTTCGCATTAATAAATTTGTATCATACTACAAATTAAAAAGAAAGGAAATATTTATAAAATGGAAGTAAAACTATAAAGGAATATTATATACATATATTAAGTTTTGATTATACAAATATTTTGAATATATATAATTTAAGAGAAGGGAAGATTTATTAAAATTTTAAGAGGGGAGTGTATATATATAAATAAATAAAAGTAGTATTAATTAAACTGCAGGTCAACAGTTGCAGTGGTCTACATGCTGCAATGTCATTCTGTCTGTCGAGCCTGTCCGAGTCCACTGTCCAGCCCAGTGCCCACTGCCCACCAGAACAGCACCTAGCCACGTACATATAAAATAAATATGGCTGATGCACGTGTGTAAGATAATTTCGAACAAATAATAAGTGCTGATAACAGCTCGCTAATCGTGCGTACAGGCGAAAAAAAAAAATTCTTGTTATATTGAACATGAGTGGCTTTATTGTTTAAGTAGATTGTACTTATGAAGAAATATAAATATGAATGCGAGTCCTAACCTCACTATTGGTCTACGAATTTGAAGAAATCATGTTTATTCTTTATTGTTGACTGAACAAGGAGAAATAATTTGCATTATTGTTAAGTATGGAGATTAGGAAAATGAAATCCAGTGATTGGAGGCTCAGAAAATTATTGTATGCTGTGCTATTAAGCATACTTATACAGCAGTCCAATTGCCTTGAGGTGATTTATGCAATTAATGCAGGTGGAGAAACGCATACTGACAGTTATGGATTCAGATATGCAAGAGATCCATTAATGGGGAAGGTAGGGACTGCCTCTGACTATGGGAAACAGCTGTTAATTGGTAGAGTAAACAGTATTGATCAGATTCTTTATCAAACTGAGCGTTATCACCACAGTACTTTTGGCTATGATATTCCCATTAGCGAGGATGGAGATTATGTCATGATTTTAAAGTTCTGTGAAGTTTATTTTAACTCTCCTAATATGAAGGTACTGCTGTTATAGGCCAATGTTGAAGGTAACAAGTATTCAAGCACAATTTTTAATTTACCTTAAAATATTTCAGGTATTTGATGTTGTTTTGAATGGAGATCATACAGTTGTTACTGACCTAGATATTTATGAAAGGGTGGGCCGTGGAATTGCTCATGATGAATATATTCCATTTAAGGTACAGGATGGAAAATTAATGTATAATGATGAGGAATCTGATATTTTAGCAGGCAAAATAAGAGTAGAATTTATTAAGGTAAATAATTTTTCATTAATATAGACTAAAAATTTAAGTTATTAATTCTTTTTTTAAATTTAAACATTCTATTTTTCAGGGATATAGAGACAATCCAAAGATAAATGCAATAGCAGTCATTAAAGGGAATCTTGAGGGTAATTAAGAAAGTTTATTATCAACTGGTCATTTAATGAAAAATAATCAATAATTTCTGAAATTTTAGATATTCCACAATTGGGACCAATGCCTCAGGAACCTGAGGAATATCACAGTATGCAAGAAGAAGAAGAGGAGGATGTAACTGTAAGGAGCAGACATACTAGTGGCCCTAGGACTCCAGATCCTTATTCGATAGATGATTCATCAGTTATGCTACCTGTTTTTATAGCAATTGGAGCTTTTATTCCACTCTTGTTTTTTCTGTGCAAATTGTAGACCATTCTTCCATTATGTACTTAAAAAAGCTTTGTTGCTATATTATACTTAATTCTCTGATTAAGTAAGTTAAAATGTCAGCCAATTGTTCAAAGCTATTGGAATCTGATTATTTATTATTATTGCTAGGTGTACATTCATGCTTTGTATAATGCATTCTTCAGAACGACTGAATTTTTTAGCTGGTATTTTAATAGGTCAAGTTTTAAATTCATTGAAGAGTATTAAGACTTTTCCGATTGATTTTTAACTCTTTGACTGCGATGCACTCCAAAGAAACTATCAAAAAAATGCGAAACGACTTTGGCATAATGGATGGTTAAAGGTGTTATATATATACATACGCCTTTCGTAATTAAAGGGTTAAATGCCAAAGGTATATATATATTTAGATGCCAATAAAACTGTTATTATTGTGATTTGCATTGCTTTCTTTGTTTTTAATTGCAAATTTAAATAATTGTCAATCTTATCCTGAAATTACCAGTTTAAGGCTATATTGGAATCAAGATTTAGCCAATGCTTGAAGAAAATAAGGATCAAATTTTTTAAACCAATTGAAGTTATACATTTACAGGGTGTAAAGTTTCTATATTTGATTATATACTAGAAATTCCTTGAATATTAGCAAGCGAAAATTGTTATAAGTTCTTTTCCACCACTTTTTGTTTCTAATTGCGAATCCGGAGACCTGCACTGGTATACACTGAGTGTATCTCTATTTTTTAATTATTAATGTAAAAGCAGGGGATAGAGAGATATACTCAATGCATACAAATGCAGGTACTCGAATTTGTGATAAGATAAGATGTCTTTTGGCTTAGCGAATTTCATTATTCCAGTGCAATTAGGGTAGTTTACTGAAATCATTTCACAATTTATTACTTTCGTTTGAAGATTATAAAAACATCTGTATGTCTTGTCATAAAAATTGCTTTAAACATGAATTTCTTAATATTCACTGCAAATAACTCATACAGTAAATATCATTATTTAATTTACTGTTAGAAGAGAAAAAGAGACTGAAATATAAAAGTAAAGTTACGATATTAATTAATACCGCAAAGTGATATCACATTTTTTCATCTGTTGTCTTAACTCCATTTATTATCCTCCAATCAAAACTTTGCCCCTCTACGTGTTTGGCTTCGCTGGGCGGGTTTAAATTTCTTACCCTGTATATATAAAGCAAGTAATTCGTTTAGCATTTGTATTCGAAAGTAACTCAGCTTATTTGAAACACTGAAATTGCTCAGAGATCAAATTATTTACTTAATTTTAGTTCGATACTATTAATCAACAAGTAGCGATGTCGAAAATTCCTGGAACTTATGAATTCATGTGGAGTGAAAATTTTGAGGAATTTATGACTTATGTTGGATTAGCGGAATGTGCTGGAAAATTTTTACAAAGTAAGCCAATTGTTCAATTCAAAGAAGATAACGGTACGTGGACATTAATTGTCAATCAAGATGGGGTGATTACCACCTCAACGTTTCAACTGGGAAAGCCTTACAAAGAATACCTGCCCCATCTAACAATGGGTTTAAAGGTTTGTAAAAAAAACTTCAATAATTTAACCATAGCTATATATATATATATATATATATATAGGAATAACTAATAATTTAAAAGAGTATACACTCAGCATAAGCTAATAAGTTTTGAAGAAAAGGAATCTAGTCTTTTAATACAGCCATAAAAGCAAATAATAATTATATAACAATTTTACCAGGACTAAAATTGATTTAATAAATTAAATTCTTTCCTCTGTATAATCGTTTATTGTTTTAATAATAAGTCAACACAGTATTTAAAGTTATAAATAATAAAAATGTTGAGAAAGCTGGGAGAAGTTAAATAAAATATCTCTTTTTAGCGTGTGACCACAAAATTTAGGAAATAACTTAAAAAGAGAGAATAACTTATCTAAGAAAAATACATTTTCCCGATTATAACGAATCTTTTATCTCTTTTTAATAGATTACCTGATAAGAGAAGGGAATAACTTATAAAAATGATAATTTATTTAAGGTAAATAGATTACTCGAGAGATTACGTGATACTAATCTTTCATATTTTTTCAGGCTATTTAGGGTATATATACACTTGTATCCGAACGGCCAACTGAACGTCGTCGAGAACCACACCTATATGCTGTTGTTTCGATGTGACTTGTACCGCATTGAAACAACACATGTAGGTGAGGTTTGGAACAACGCTCGATTCGCTGTTCGGTTACAAGTGTAGACGTACCGTAGCCGCAAAAATTAATCGAAAGAACGATAATTCGTCTTAGGAAAATAAGGTATTCGCGATCATATGATACTTTTGCACCTTTTCAGTGTACATCAATAAAGGAAGGAAATTAGTTAAAAAATTCTAACTTATCTAAAGAAAATATAATATCCACGATTACACGAATTTTTCCCTCCTTTTTAGTGTATAACCACAAGAGAAGGAAATAACTTCAAAATGACAACTTATCTGGAGAACAGGACTTTCTCACGACTTTACGAATTCACGGACGATGGCATGACAGCGGTTAGTGATAATCATTAATTATTAACATTTTATACTCCTGTGTCTAAAATCTTAAAAGTTCAATTTTTTAAAATACAAGTATTTGCATTTTCGCAATGAAAATTATCCTATTTTACTTAAACTTGAATTTTTTATTTAATTAAATTTTCAGAACCTATATTCTGATGAAAACGGAGTAACTTCAAAGCGTGTCTACAGGAGAATTAACTGAATCCTTAAATTAAAACGCAAGAGAGTAGACTTCTTTTTTATGTAAAAAATTTATTTTCAATATTTTTTTTGTTCATTTTCGTCATGTATAAAATTCAATCTTTAAGAAAGCTTTTTTTCGTTGTGAACCGATGCTCGTGCGCACAATAATAAAAAAATTAAAGAAAAAACAATAAAAAATATGTTTTATTAAATATCCATGCAAGTTAATCTCGATCTCTCCCTTTCTCTCTTTCGTGAGTAGGAACAAACAAAATAAATACGTTCTTCATCGATACTGATATCTTATATAGTTCGTAGCGTAGAAAAATTAAAAAATATAAAAAACCTTATATTCTTGTTTCCCGTTTCATTCGGATTAGAGGATGGCCTTCTGGTGCGAGGATCAAGCTCTCAATGAGCTGATAAAACGATTTTGTATTGCCTATCTTAGCACCCTGAATAATATATTTTAGAAGGCTAGAAGGCATCCTATTTACACAACAAAACTCAACATCGACCAATCAGTTACGCCAAGCTCTTCGTGGACCTTTCTATATATATTTACTCGATTAAAACTCAACACCATTAATCTTGAAGTATCCATACAATATCCATATCCTGCAACATATTCCATGGACAAACGCCACTTTTCGCATTTTCCCTCGATAAATGTTGGAGCTACTGAAACATCTCTAGACGATTGCAGGTCATCAAGCTCCAACATTAATTCCATTTTACTTAGCTCTAACATTAAAATCCAAGTGCCTTCATTTTTCTACCAGTGTTTCCTTTCAATCTTGTCACTTTTTTAATCGAATCTCGTCCAAAGCTAAAACCGAAGCGACCTAAAGCAATATAGCCATGCAGCAAGGAACCTGTGGGGTTCCTTCGCTTTCGTTACACATATATTAACTTTAAATTACGTAAGTATTGTAAAAACTCCTGTCTCAGAATACATATAAACCCTAATCGCTACTAGCGGATGAATAATCGACTCCTCGCACCGTTTCCAATGTGCGGTTTAACTTCCTAGGGTAAAAGGGGAATCTGGATAGTGACCAGAAATGGTCAATCAACGAGAGAAAAGGTTCTTCAATCAGCAATTACGTTCAGCTGATTATCCGTAGGCGTCAGCACCGGTGACAAATCCTTCTTAGGTAAATCTTCCTCGACCTTGCTCTCCGTTATCAACGTATTCGTCACTTCTGCCTTAGCAGTGATACCGTTTTGGAGTACGGTCGTTTTCGTGTTCGAGACTCTCGTGACTTTAGTTGTCGCTGAACTCTTCGTGGTCGTCTTGGAGGTAGGTGGAAGCTTCTTGGAAGGCATAGAAGTGTTGGAAGTCTTGCTAACGGCAGTTAGTCGTTTGGAGGTGGTGGTGGATGTAGCTCCGGACGTTCTTGGCTTGCTCAGGGTGGACGTGGAAGTTCTTGCTTGGGAAATCTGTTTATTGGCAGTCTCCTTGATCTGTTTATCGGTCATTGGAGACTTAGCAGCAACAAGTCTGGTCTTCGCCACGACGCTTGGCGAAGTTGGTGTGGCTTTATTAAGAGAGATAGTCGATGGCTTCGTTTGTGCACCAGCTGGGGGCTTTGGTTTCGCAATCGAAGTTGTTGCTGGCTTTGAAGCAACCTTGTTCAGAGTAGTAGTTCTGGTCGTAGTTGTGGTGAGTTTGGTTGGAGGCCTGGTCGAGGCTGATTTGTTTAAAGTTTTCATCTCTCCATTACTCAGGGACTTCTTTTCCAACGTAGCGGCAGGCTTTGAAGTCGCTAGTGGAGCTTTTTTAGCAGCATTGACTGTCCTACTGCCTATCGAAGTTTTCGTAGTTGATGTTAATGGTCTGGAAGCTAGAGTTGTTCCTGTAGAAGTTCTGGCAGTTGTTCCAGTTGCTGTTGAAGGTCTACCAGACGTAGTTGCAGTTTTAACAGTAGTTTTTACTGGGGCTTTTGCTGTAGGCTTTGCTGCTGCCTGGGATGCTGTTGGTTTTGTGTCCAATTGCTTAGGACGACTTGCTGTTGTTGGTTTCTTTGTCGCTAATGTTGTGGTTTTTGTCGTGCAGCTAACAGTTTTCGTTGGGGACGATTGACTCGATTTCGGAGCAGCCTTTACAGGTGTGGAAGTTCTCAGGGAGGTTTTTGGAGCCGATTTTTTCGATTTTGCTGCAACGGAGCTTGCAGTTGCAGTAACGGCCACTGCTGCAGCTGCTACTGTAGCTAAGCTTTCTATTTTATTTTTTTCAGTTGTATCCTCGGTCACTGAAGCCTCTGGAGTAACCTCTATCTCAGCAGAAACCTCCTTTTCGACATCCACTGTAGTTTCTGCTTCCAAAAATGGATTGGTACCTAATTGGGGCTGTAATTGCTGCTCTAGTCCAGTGAATTCTTGCATGGAATCAGATAAACTCATAATGTTCTTTTGAATATCTCCTGTAATTTCTACAAAATTCTTTGTCTGAGCGTCATCTAATGGTTCTGTCAAACATGTATGCTTCTGATTTTCTTCCACAGCTTCTGAGAAACCTATTGTGCTTTTACCAACATCCTGCTCAGGACTATCTGGAACGAAATCCTTTGTAGCGAACTCTTCCACTTCGGTTTTAGTGGAAGTGACGTTATCTGTGAACATGAAATCATCATGAAAACCTCTATTGTCCACTCCTCCTGCTAATTCCATGGATGAAGCAGTGGTAGGCTGTTGTTCATCCATCATTTCAGACTGCAAAGTGTCGTCGACTGGAATATTAGGTACTGAGTCTGTTATTGGTTCTGTGACTTCTTCATCTTGGCTCTTAGACTCAGATTCCACTCCAAAATCCAAGTCTTTTTGTTCGCCAACATCCAAGTTCTTCAATGAGGACGTTTCTTCATTCTGAAACTCAGACTCCATCGATTGTTTCTCATAAAAGCTCTGCTCAGAGTCGAGATTCAATAATTCGGGATGCACAGTGGACGAAATTTCTGACGAGCCCCCGATATGGACGTTCTCCATCTTTGAAACAATATCTTCAGACTCATCGATTTGGAAGAGATTTTGCTGGGGTTCCACTGATTCTTGTGGCAAATCCAAAAGCATCTCACCATTAGATGAATCAGGTTCCATTGGTGATTGAGGAAGTTTAGTCTCCATAATTTGAATCTCTTTTTCCCTGGGTTCCTCGGTCTTTTCAAAATTGCTGCTAAACATTTCAAAATCTTTCTGTAATGGAGTGGATACATTGTCGAAAATATCCCTTTCATCCATGCTCTCGTCGAGGTTGTGAACAGCGTTAAGATCTACTGGTTTTTCAAGGGCTGCCTCGAAGTCACTAGGAGTGAAAGACATCGCCATAGGGTCTTTGGCAATATCATAATCGTCTCTGTCACAGCTGGTAAAAGAACTATCCAGCGCTGAGAAGTCGCTCCGCATATCTGTGGCAGTTACAAATCTGATATGGGATTCGTCACCAAATTCTGCTTTGGTCGACGAGAAGTCAGATTCATCCAGCAAATTTTTATTTTGTAAGCACTCGTGATTTTCCTGGTCTCCATTTGAACAGTTAGTTTCATCCATTTCACTAGGACGTTTACAAACTTCTTCATCGAACTCTCTTTGGCTTGGAATTGCAATGTCGTCCATAATGGGAGCCTGTTTCAAGGGCGAACCGGATATTGGGAAATCCTGTAAATTAACCCTTGTTCCTATCAACGAAGGTGACACCGGCACAAATTCAGCCGCATCTGGATTAAGATGGAACTCCATGTCTTCCTCCGATTCTATTCCTTCTCCTTCCGGGATTTTAAGTGCTTCTGGTTTATCCTGCTTCTCCTCTAAGCTAATCTACAAAAAATGAATTAATTAATTCATGCTATATATTCGAATTTAAAATACACAATTGTTCTAATTTTTAATTAAAATTTAGTTTTTATTAAAATAAAAGAACTTGATCTTACTTCTGTGTCTATAAGCTTAGGTAGATCCTGCGAACTTCCACATTTAGTTTCCTTTTGGAAATCCAGGATGCAATGCTCGTTACTGCCTTTTTCGTCAGCCTCGATACTCTCTTGGTTCTCTTCGTTCGTTTCGTTAGTTTCACCAGCCTCCTTTTTCTCCTCCTTTGGATCCACTCTGTAATAGTTCCACTCGTCCTCAGAATCTTCACTGTCCCCTACATTATCCGCCTCGTTAATCAGTACATTTTGATTAGGCTCTGTAAAATTTCAAGTTTTCGTTAGATCTAGCACAAAACTCTTTAGAGGAGATTTTAATTTTCTTCTTGGTTTTATAGGATACTTCGGTATCTTTTGGTTATTGAAAGAGAGGATTGATGGTTTCAGTTCAATTTTTGTGGTAATGAGTGAATGATTCCAGACACAGTTGGATAATTGGCACTCGGGCGAAGCTTTGGATTAAAATTGGAATTTTCAGGAGGAGGCGGTTAGCAGGACTTCCTCCTGCAGGAGGACCAACAGTGACTAAGAGTAACTACGCCCGTCAGGAGATGCATTATCGATCTTCTACTAGCTCCCCTAGGTTACCCCCTCTTTTTACGTCCCTGGCACCACCCACCTGTGCAACGTATAGCAACAGTCCAACCTCGTCTCCTACAGGACTCTCCAGTATCAAGAATTCCTCCGACCCCCCTTCCCTCTCCGTCTATATCTTCCTATACTCTTGATACTCCCCTCGTCTCCTACAAGATTCTCCAATACTAAAAATCCTTTCAACCTCCTTCAAATCTCCCTTTCTTTTTTTCTATCCTTGTGATATCGATTGTGCGAATGTCCTCGATAAACCACGAATAACCCCGATGAATACCTTACAACCCTCTTACTCTACCTATCCAAGATGCTCTGTATTATTTTTCTCAGTCCAAACCAATCCTTTTCCAACCGATTGTAACTTCTCGAATGTGCGTGGAAACTCTGGTCAGGCAGGAAGGATAAGAAAAAATGATGAAGCCCACGCGAAACTGTTCCATTCCATTCGCCAACACAAACTCAACATCCGTGCACTTTCATTTTCTCAATCAGCGAATTTCAAACTGAAAATCATAATGGATGAATCAATTAAAAAATTATCAACAATTTTAGGCTTTATTTTGGATGTAAAGGAATATACCGTGCTTGTTGCTAGGGAACACTCGATAGAGAGCAGTCCGAGTCTAATTTTAAACTTGGCAAAAGGATAAATTGAAGAAAGAAGAGGAGCAGGAGGAGGAAGTGAAGCACGATGGACGAACAAAGATAGGTTGAAGTTATCAAGGAATTAGATAAGGAAGGAGCGAGACACTTTCCAGTTAGGAAAGAAAGAAACCCGAGACACTTAGTTTCAGGGAACTTTCGCCACTGGCAAAACAAGAAAATCCCTTAACAAATCCCAAATGGAACGAATCGATACAAAAAAGCCTCGTAGCTCCAAGAACTATTTCTTACAGAATTTTCAATACAAAAAGTAACTTTTAAGAAGTTTCATGAACAAATAAAACTTTCTTTTGTGGACAAATTTTCAAAAATATCAGAATTTTTGCAAAATAAGTGTAATTTAAAAATTACTATAATTTACGATAGACTCGAGTAGCAAAAGGAAATTAAACTGGATCGATCCATGTGAAATCATTTGTGGAATAGGGAAAATCAAAGGATCTGAAGTGGAAAGCTCCATTACGCGCTGTTTCTTCGTCAAACACACGTTTTCTCCACTTCAACGTTTCTTCGTTAATTCTATTGGAAACGAAACGGGGCACCAGCATGAAATTCCCATGGCGGTATATGCAGAAACGTCACGCTGGTTGAAGGTCCGATAACAATGCCCTGCCAGAGAACACAATTCAACTAGATAACAGTTCACAACTGCACAATTTATATCTCTAATCGATGGGATTAGATCTTGGCCAAGTGTGCTCTACGTAGCAAGTAATTTCATCAAAGTTCTCTTCGATTCAACCCAACTCCATACAAAAAGTTTATGCAATAATTTCCTACCAGATCATGATTAATTGTTCGAATACTGTAACAACAGAAAAAGTATAAATAAAAGTAACTAAAACTAGTAAAAAAACATAAATAAATAAACAAACAAAAAAACTTACTCACAAATTTTCCAAGATTCCACATAATCAAGATTTATTTAAATTGAATAGAAGATTGATTGTTGAAGTTTAGTTTCTATAAATTTAACAGAGATAAGGTATATCAGCGTTTCTAGAAAATTATGCAACTCTCTTCCTCTCTCTCGCTTGGTCGGTTAGGACACTACAGAGTATATCTTGAACTAAAAATAGAATTTAACCTTGAAACGTGCATAAATGCGTGGGGGCAACATCTTAAAGCAGGAACCAAAGAGATTTCACGCCTCCTTAAGAGCTTCGCTTTTACTGCTCACGAATCTCTCAATAAATACACCTCTCCCTTTTGTTTATCTCGCCATATTCTCTCTCAACAATGGATACAGTCGTCTCTGCATTTTCCAGAAAAATCCCATCGTGAATAGGAAAGGATGAAGTCGTAAGACTCACACATGGATGAACGGTTTGTACGTTATATATACATATATATGAGAATTCTATGACGAATCTCAACTATGGAGAAATATAAAGCTCCACTGGCCGAGCGAAAGCCGTAATTAATCGCTGATTGCGATGCGATAAATTGCGTGCAAAATTGCAACACAATTTAAAAAAATACAAAAATATTAACTGCGTCGTGGAACAAAGTTCTGACGAGTTTTGAAAGTTACTGTGAAACTGTAACGATTTACAATGATGAACAAGAACGTTAATCGATTAATTACAATAATTTCTAATTAATTTTTAACTAACGGTGTAATTCGGCTTAGAAATGCAAAAATTGCGGATTTTACAAACAGTTACGAGTTTTATAAAAGTTACAATGAAACAGCAAACAATTTACAATGATGGATGGAGAACAATGTTAATCAGCGACTAATTGCGATAAGTTTTAATTAATTGTAGACTAGCAGCTTAATCTGATTTGGTAGCGGGACTTACTGTACTTTTTCATTGCGTAATTCAAGCGAAGAAACGCTGTTCTCATTTTTTATGGTTTTATATTTACGTCGAAATAAAGCAAATGACATAAGTTTATCGGCTACGTCAAAATTAACGTAGGTCCTTAACTGTGATTGGGTCTATTCGTGTAAAGATACAAACTATAATATTTGTTTATATAAAAAAATGAGGATAATCGTCGATATCTCTGTAATTTACGAATATGCTTCTAAATTTATATTTATAAATGTTGTAACAATTTTGTAATAATTATTGTTAAGTTCTTCCTTTGCAATTAAATGTAAGATTACAAAAAAAAAGCGCGGGGGAAAAATATTAGGCCGCTATGTTGGTTGTAATTAAGAAAATAAAAATAGAGTGTAGTATACCATGATATACTGTGTCCTAATGACTCGACAATTTGTATCAATTTGGTCAATCGATATTTTAACCCTTTGCTGCACAGATTTACGTATATACAACACTTTTTTTTTAATTTCAATTACTAGATTTAGATTTCATTTCTATACAGTTCTTATACAAGGTGTTTTGCATAAGTCGACTCAGAGCATGGATACAAAATGACGCGTATCTCTTTAACTATATGAGATATTCAGTTTTTTCATATGAACTATTTGAAAGCAAATAACAAAAGGTTTCGAAAAGGTCCTATGGAAAAATGGAATATTTCTTATAGTCAAAGAGATACGTGTCATTTTGTATCCATTGTCTGAGGCGTTTTACGTGAAACACCCTGTACAGTATTTTATCAACAGGTGATATTAGATTGTTTTATTCTACTATTTACATTAATTTTGAATTAAATGAGAAAATTCATGCGTTCTTGAAAAAATATACGTGGAAAGGGTTAAATACAGTGATTACCACACTGAGAAAAATGTTTCTTAGAATCAATTATATATTGTTTGGCTGGTTACAATTTGGTTAATTCAAAGAAGCATTTGTTAAGAAGAAATTATGAAATATTGATAGTAAGATATTTAGAAAAATTCAAGATATATTTATTTGCATCTGTTAATAATAATCAAGTAAATAATTCTTTTGTAAAAATGTCAACTCAATAAAGAAACAACTTCATGTTATTAGTCTCAGTAATCACTTCAGAGAGAAAACAACTACTCATTTCAGTCGAATACTAGTTCGCGTAACACTGTCAACAAATTCTGTTTAATATATACACTACCATACCGATGATACTCGTCGCTATTGATAGAATTTTCAACGAAACTCTCCTGACACTCTACAAAATTAAACGAACCTCGCTTCTACCACCAAATTAATCTTATCGAGTTAATTATTTGTTCCTGTAGAACTCATCGATTACGTTGCAGAAAATTGTAACGGGAGTCTCGCTAAAAGCTTTTCTAGAGGTTCGCACCTGCGTGGAGAAAGGAAAGCAAGAGAAGTTGGCAGGTGAAGTCTGATTGGAGAAAAAAAAACTAGAAGACAGAGAGCTTCGAGACGATAAAGAGGAAGCTAAACAAAACCGGAGAGAAAGAAATGGACAATGGCCAAAAAGTACTAGATGCATCGAGAAGACAGTCACTGCAGCTGAAGAGGAAAAATTGAGGGTGGGAGGGGAGAGATTCAAAAATAGAGCCGGGCGTATGAGAACTACTGAGAAAAATCTGGCTGGAAAGGAAGGAAAGTATCAGGGGAGGCAGAGGGATCTAAAATTGGAACGGGATATAGGTTAGGCGAGCTTGAAACACTTGCGGGAAATAACAATAGAGAAATGGCGAATAAAAAAACCGTACTTTATTGGAACGTCACAGAGTATTCCTAGAGCTCTGTTGAAACGGTCTTGTTGCTATGGCGAGTAGAAAAAGCCGCTGCGTAATCACACTAATAACACTGTGCTAACGTCAGAGTAGTGGAACGAGTCCCGTGGGATTGTAGGTAATAAAGCCGCGAATCCCCGGACGAACAACACGATACACCGGCCGGTACCGGGTTCCAAATTTAAATTAGCAGGCAGTTCACGCGATTCAATGTACTTCCGTGATCACCCCGAACACTTCTTGAGCCAGGCTAAGATAACTGTTGGGCTAATGACGATAATGGCCGAGCACACACGAATATCATCGGCTCTTGGCAAAACTTTTCACGAAAAAGTCGAGAAGAACGAGAAAGAAAGACGCCCGTGTAACGAATCTCCGAGACAACTCGAGTCGAGAAGAATCAACTGTCGAACTCCCCAGCCGGCGTGCGTCCCTGGTTGGTCGTCGCTCCGACCAATGGGACGACGCCTTTGAGGAATCGGCTAATCGACCGTCTCGCACTCAGTTGGCGCCAAATTCGATCGTGGTTTTCATTCTCCCATGAGGAAATGCTATCCGTGGGTGGACTAGAGAACAAATCCCATTTCCTTATTAGCTTATCCACTGTAATGATTAATTTACTGTTCATTTTATTAACTGGAAGCTGAATGTCTGCTTTTTTTCGCCAAGAAATTCGAATAAATTAAACGTTCTTTTGGAACGGGGAATAGAATTTATAACGCGATGAAATTGGGATTAATTCATGCATATCGTTTATGGACACTGATTGAGGTTAGGGAATCTATGAATACGATTGGAGAGTAGTTGGAAGAGGTTTAACGTAATTTAAGAAATATAGGGGAGGACATGTAGTAACAAATTAGTAATTAAGGATTAATTAGAAGATGGTTGCGGATGCATTAATGCGGCTGGGAGGAATAAAGAATGTAAAAGGCCGACGACAATCAGTGCAGGAAGTGCAGTGACTGGCAAAAGGTGGTGAAAGCCAAAGCGAGGCAAAAGCACGGCAGAAAGTGGGCCGGGCCAGAAAATATAAGGAACGCGTATGAGTATCGACGTCCCACGTCTCCCATTCATATTTATGGCTCGAGTGAATTTATGTCGCGTATAGAACGATTAGAGCGCCATCTTTCTCCCTCCAAAAGAAATCGAAAACTTATCAACGAAGACTCCACGACTTCCGGTTTTGGATAACCTCGGTGGTTTCCGCTACAGAAAAATACTTTTCTTCCTATCATTTT
>NW_027117275.1:0-5877 GCF_024137725.1 Prorops nasuta
CCCAATGTGACCCACCCTAGTCTTATATAAGTACTCAATGACCCCATGTGACCCACCCTAGTCCTATATGAGTATTCAATGACCCCATGTCTCCCACCCTAGTCGTATATAAGTTCTCCATGACGCCATGTGACCCACCCTAGTCCTATATAAGTACTCAACGACCCCATGTGACCCCCCCCTAGTCCTATATAAGTACTCAATGACCCCAGGTCAGCCACCCTAGTCCTATATAAGTACTCAATGACCCCATGTGACCCCCCTAGTCCTATATAAGTACTCAATGACCCCATGTGACCCACCCTAGTCCTATATAAGTACTCATTGACCCCATGCGACCCCCCCATGTCCTATATAACTACTCAATGACCCAATGTGACCCACCCTAGTCTTATATAAGTACTCAATGACCCCATGTGACCCACCCTAGTCCTATATGAGTATTCAATGACCACATGTGACTTACCCTAGTGCTATATAAGTACTCAATGACCCCATGTGACCCCCCCTAGTCCTATATAAGTACTCAATGACCCTAGGTCAGCCACCCTAGTCTTATATAAGTACTCAATGACCCAATGTGACCCACCCTAGTCCTATATAAGTACTCAATGACCCCATGTGACCCCCCCTAGTCCTATATAAGTACTCAATGACCCCAGGTCAGCCACCCTAGTCCTATATAAGTACTCAATGACCCCATGTGACCCCCCTAGTCCTGTATAAGTACTCATTGACCCCATGCGACCCCCCCCCCCCATGTCCTATATAACTACTCAATGACCCAATGTGACCCACCCTAGTCTTATATAAGTACTCAATGACCCCATGTGACCCACCCTAGTCCTATATGAGTATTCAATGACCACATGTGACTTACCCTAGTGCTATATAAGTACTCAATGACCGCATGTGACCCACCCTAGTCCTTTATAAGTACTCAATGACCCCATGTGACCCCCCTTAGTCTTATATATGTACCCAATGACCCCATGTCAGCCACCCTAGTCTTATATAAGTACTCAATGACCCAATGTGACCCACCCTAGTCCTATATAAGTACTCAATGACCCCATGTGACCCCCCCTAGTCTTATATAAGTACTCAATGACCCGAGGTCAGCCACCCTAGTCACATATAAGTACTCAATGACCCCATGTGACTCCCCCTAGTCCTATATAAGTACTCAATGACCCCATGTGACCCCCCCTAGTCCTATATAAGTACTAAATGACCCCATGTCTCCCACCCTAGTCGTATATAAGTTCTCCATGACGCCATGTGACCCACCCTAGTCCTATATAAGTACTCAACGACCCCATGTGACCCCCACCCTAGTCCTATATAAGTACTCAATGACCCCAGGTCAGCCACCCTAGTCCTATATAAGTACTCAATGACACCATGTGACCCACCCTAGTCCTATATAAGTACTCAATGACCCCATGTGACCCACCCTAGTCCTATATAAGTACTCATTGACCCCATGCGACCCCCCCCCATGTCCTATATAAGTACTCTATGACCCAATATGACCCACCCTATTCCTGTATAAGTTCATAATGACCCCATGTGACCCACCCTAGTCCAATATAAGTGTTCAATGACCCCATGTAACCCACCCTAGTCCTATATAAGTACTCAATGACCCCATGTGACCCCCCCATGTTTCATATAAGTACTAAATGACCCCATGTCTCCCAACCTAGTCGTATATAAGTTCTCCATGACGCCTAGTGAGCCACCCTAGTCCCATATAAGTACTAAATGACCCCATGTCTCCCAACCTAGTCGTATATAAGTTCTCCATGACGCCTAGTGAGACACCCTAGTCCTATATAAGTACTCAATGACCCCATGTGACCCCCCTACTCCTATATAAGTACTCAATGGCCCCAGGTCAGCCACCCTAGTACTATATAAGTACTCAATGACCCCATGTGACCCCCCCTAGACCTATATAAGTACTCAATGACCCCATGTGACCAACCCTAGTCCTATATAAGTACTCAATGACCCCATGTGACCCACCCTAGTCCTATATAAGTACTCAATGACCCCATGTGACCCCCCAAAGTCTTATATATTTACCCAATGACCCCAGGTCAGTTACCCTAGTCTTATATAAGTACTCAATGATCCAATGTGACCCACCCTAGTCCTATATAAGTACTCAATGACCCCATGTGACCCCCCCTAGCCTTATATAAGTACTAAATGACCCCATGTCTCCCACCCTAGTCGTATATAAGTTCTCCATGACGCCATGTGACCCACCCTAGTCCTATATAAGTACTCAATGACCCCAGGTCCGCCACCCTAGTCCTACATAAGTACTCAATGACCCCATGTGACCCCCCCTAGTCCTATATAAGTACTCAATGACCCCATGTGTGTGACCCACCCTAGTCCTATATAAGTACTCAATGACCCAATGTGACCCCCCCCCCTAGACCTATATAAGTACTCAATGACCCCATTTGACCCACCCTAGTCCTATATAAGTACTCAATGACCCCATGTGACCCACCCTAGTCCTATATAAGTACTCAATGACCCCATGTGACCCCCCCTTAGTCTTATATATGTACCCAATGACCCCAGGTCAGTTACCCTAGTCTTATATAAGTACTCAATGACCCAATGTGACCCACCCTAGTCCTATATAAGTACTCAATGACCCCATGTGACCCCCCCTAGTCTTATATAAGTACTCAATGACCCGAGGTCAGCCACCCTAGCCCCATATAAGTACCCAATGACCACATGTGACCCCTCCTAGTCCTATATAAGTACTCATTGACCCCATGCGACCCCCCCCCCCCCATGTCCTATATAAGTACTCAATGACCCAATATGACCCACCCTATTCCTGTATAAGTTCATAATGACCCCATGTGACCCACCCTAGTCCTATATAAGTACTCAATGACCCCATGTAACCCACCCTAGTCCTATATAAGTACTCAATGACCCATGTGACCCCCCCATGTTTCATATAAGTACTAAATGACCCCATGTCTCCCAACCTAGTCGTATATAAGTTCTCCATGACGCCTAGTGAGCCACCCTAGTCCCATATAAGTACTAAATGACCCCATGTCTCCCAACCTAGTCGTATATAAGTTCTCCATGACGCCTAGTGAGACACCCTAGTCCTATATAAGTACTCAATGACCCCATGTGACCCCCCTACTCCTATATAAGTACTCAATGGCCCCAGGTCAGCCACCCTAGTACTATATAAGTACTCAATGACCCCATGTGACCCCCCCTAGACCTATATAAGTACTCAATGACCCCATGTGACCAACCCTAGTCCTATATAAGTACTCAATGACCCCATGTGACCCACCCTAGTCCTATATAAGTACTCAATGACCCCATGTGACCCCCCTTAGTCCTTATATATTTACCCAATGACCCCAGGTCAGTTACCCTAGCCTTATATAAGTACTAAATGACCCCATGTCTCCCACCCTAGTCGTATATAAGTTCTCCATGACGCCATGTGACCCACCCTAGTCCTATATAAGTACTCAATGACCCCAGGTCAGCAACCCTAGTCCTACATAAGTACTCAATGACCCCATGTGACCCCCCCTAGTCCTATATAAGTACTCAATGACCCCATGTGTGTGACCCACCCTAGTCCTATATAAGTACTCATTGACCCCATGCGGCCCCCCCCCCATGTCCTATATAAGTACTCAATGACCCAATATGACCCACCCTAGTCTTATATAAGTACTCAATGGCCCCATGTGACCCACCCTAGTCCTATATAAGTATTCAATGACCCCATGTGACTTACCCTAGTGCTACATAAGTACTCAATGACCCCATGTGACCCACCCTAGTCCTATATAAGTACTCATTGACCCCATGCGACCCCCCCCCCCCCCATGTCCTATATAAGTACTCAATGACCGAATGTGACCCACCCTAGTCCTATATATGTACTCAATGGCCCCATGTGACCCACCCTAGTCCTATATAAGTACTCAATGACCCCAGGTCAGCCACCCTAGTCCTATATAAGTACTCAATGACCCCATGTGACCCCCCCTAGTCCTATATAAGTACTCAATGACCCCATGTGACCACCCCTAGTCCTATATAAGTACTCAATGACCCCATGTGACCCACCCTATTCCTGTATAAGTTCATAATGACCCCATGTGATCCACCCTAGTCCTATATAAGTACTCAATGACCCCATATAACCCACCCTAGTCCTATATAAGTACTCAATGACCCCATGTGACCCCCCCATGTCCCTTATAAGTACTAAATGACCCCATGTTTCCCAACCTAGTCGTATATAAGTTCTCCATGACGCCTAGTGAGCCACACTAGTCCTATATAAGTACTCAATGACCCCATGTGACCCCCCTAGTCCTATATAAGTACTCAATGGCCCCAGGTCAGCCACCCTAGTCCTATATAAGTACTCAATGACCCCATGTGACCCCCCCCTAGACCTATATAAGTACTCAATGACCCCATGTGACCCACCCTAGTCCTATATAAGTACTCAATGACCCCATGTGACCCACCCTAGTCCTATATAAGTACTCAATGACCCCATGTGACCCCCCTTAGTCTTATATATGTACCCAATGACCCCAGGTCAGTTACCCTAGTCTTATATAAGTACTCAATGACCCAATGTGACCCACCCTAGTCCTATATAAGTACTCAATGACCCCATGTGACCCCCCCTAGTCTTATATAAGTACTCAATGACCCGAGGTCAGCCACCCTAGCCCCATATAAGTACCCAATGACCACATGTGACCCCTCCTAGTCCTATATAAGTACTCAATGACCCCATGTCACCCCCCCTAGACCTATATAAGTACTCAATGACCCCATGTGACACACCCTAGTCCTATATAAGTACTCAATGACCCCATGTGACCCCCCCTAGGCCTATATATGTACTCAATGACCCCAGGTCAGCCACCCTAGTCGTATATAAGTTCTCCATGACGCCATGTGACCCACCCTAGTCCTATATAAGTACTCAACGACCCCATGTGACCCCCCCCCCCTATTCCTATATAAGTACTCAATGACCCCAGGTCAGCCACCCTAGTCCTATATAAGTACTCAATGACCCCATGTGACCCGCCCTAGTCCTATATAAGTACTCAATGACCCCATGTGACCCACCCTAGTCCTATATAAGTACTCATTGACCCCATGCGACCCCCCCCCCCATGTCCTATATAACTACTCAATGACCCAATGTGATCCACCCTAGTCTTATATAAGTACTCAATGACCCCATGTACCCACCCTGGTCCTATATGAGTATTCAATGACCACATGTGACTTACCCTAGTGCTATATAAGTACTGAATGACCCCATGTGACCCACCCTAGTCCTATATAAGTACTCAATGACCCCATGTGACCCCCCCTTAGTCTTATATATGTACCCAATGACCCCAGGTCAGCCACCCTAGTCTTATATAAGTACTCAATGACCCAATGTGACCCACCCTAGTCCTATATAAGTACTCAATGACCCCATGTGACCCCCCCTAGTCTTATATAAGTACTCAATGACCCGAGGTAAGCCACCCTAGTCCCATATAAGTACTCAATGACCCCATGTGACCCCCCCTAGTCCTATATAAGTACTCAATGACCCCATGTGACCCCCCCTAGTCCTATATAAGTACTAAATGACCCCATGTCTCCCACCCTATTCGTATATAAGTTCTCCATGACGCCATGTGACCCACCCTAGTCCTATATAAGTACTCATTGACCCCATGTGACACCCCTAGTCCTATATAAGTACTCAAAGACCCCATGTGACCCCCCCTAGTCCTATATAAGTACTCAATGACCCCAGGTCAGCCA